>NC_140964.1:118453605-118493605 GCF_056783735.1 Eptatretus burgeri
CTCTCTCTCTCTCTCTCTCTCTCTCTCTCTAACTGTCTCTCTCTAACTGTCTCTCTCTCTAACTGTCTCTCTCTCTAACTGTCTCTCTCTCTAACTGTCTCTCTCTCTAACTGTCTCTCTCTCTAACTGTCTCTCTCTAACTGTCTCTCTCTAACTGTCTCTCTCTCTCTCTCTCTCTCTCTCTCTCTCTCTCTCTCTCTCTCTCTCTCTCTCTCTCTCTCTCTCTCTCTCTCTCTCTCTCTCTCTCTCTCTCTCTCTCTCTCTCTCTCTCTAACTGTCTCTCTCTCTCTCTCTCTAACTGTCTCTCTCTAACTGTCTCTCTCTAACTGTCTCTCTCTAACTGTCTCTCTCTAACTGTCTCTCTCTAACTGTCTCTCTCTAACTGTCTCTCTCTCTCTCTCTAACTGTCTCTCTCTCTCTCTCTCTCTCTCTCTCTCTCTCTCTCTCTCTCTCTCTCTCTCTCTCTCTCTCTCTCTCTCTCTCTCTCTCTCTCTCTCTCTCTATCTCTCTCTCTCTATCTCTAACTGTCTCTCTCTAACTGTCTCTCTCTAACTGTCTCTCTCTCTAACTGTCTCTCTCTCTAACTGTCTCTCTCTAACTGTCTCTCTCTAACTGTCTCTCTCTAACTGTCTCTCTCTAACTCTCTCAAACTCTCTCTAACACTCTCTCTCTCTACCACTCTCTCTCTCTCTCTCTCTCTCTCTCTCTCTCTCTCTCTCTCTCTCTCTCTCTCTCTCTCTCTCTCTCTCTCTCTCTCTCTCTCTCTCTCTCTCTCTCTAACTGTCTCTCTCTAACTGTCTCTCTCTAACTGTCTCTCTCTAACTGTCTCTCTCTAACTGTCTCTCTCTAACTGTCTCTCTCTAACTCTCTCTCTCTCTCTCTCTCTCTCTCTCTCTCTCTCTCTCTCTCTCTCTCTCTCTCTCTCTCTCTCTCTCTCTCTCTCTCTCTCTCTCTCTCTCTCTCTCTCTCTCTCTCTCTCTCTCTCTCTCTCTCTCTCTCTCTCTCTCTCTCTCTCTCTCTCTCTCTCTCTCTCTCTCTCTCTCTCTCTCTCTCTCTCTCTCTCTAACTGTCTCTCTCTCTAACTGTCTCTCTCTAACTGTCTCTCTCTAACTGTCTCTCTCTAACTGTCTCTCTCTAACTGTCTCTCTCTAACTGTCTCTCTCTAACTGTCTCTCTCTAACTGTCTCTCTCTAACTGTCTCTCTCTAACTGTCTCTCTCTAACTGTCTCTCTCTCTCTCTCTCTCTCTCTCTCTCTCTCTCTCTCTCTCTCTCTCTCTCTCTCTCTCTCTCTCTCTCTCTCTCTCTCTCTCTCTCTCTCTCTCTCTCTCTCTCTCTCTCTCTCTCTCTCTCTCTAACTGTCTCTCTCTCTAACTGTCTCTCTCTCTAACTGTCTCTCTCTAACTGTCTCTCTCTCTAACTGTCTCTCTCTCTAACTGTCTCTCTCTCTCTCTCTCTCTCTCTCTCTCTCTCTCTCTCTCTCTCTCTCTCTCTCTCTCTCTCTCTCTCTCTCTCTCTCTCTCTCTCTCTCTCTCTCTCTCTCTCTCTCTCTCTCTCTCTCTCTCTCTCTCTCTCTCTCTCTCTCTCTCTCTCTCTCTCTCTCTCTCTCTCTCTCTCTCTCTCTCTCTCTCTCTCTCTCTCTCTCTCTCTAACTGTCTCTCTCTAACTGTCTCTCTCTAACTGTCTCTCTCTAACTGTCTCTCTCTAACTGTCTCTCTCTAACTGTCTCTCTCTAACTGTCTCTCTCTAACTGTCTCTCTCTAACTGTCTCTCTCTAACTGTCTCTCTCTCTCTCTCTCTCTCTCTCTCTCTCTCTCTCTCTCTCTCTCTCTCTCTCTCTCTCTCTCTCTCTCTCTCTCTCTCTCTCTCTCTCTCTCTCTCTCTCTCTCTCTCTCTCTCTCTCTCTCTCTCTCTCTCTCTCTCTCTAACTGTCTCTCTCTAACTGTCTCTCTCTCTAACTGTCTCTCTCTAACTGTCTCTCTCTCTAACTGTCTCTCTCTAACTGTCTCTCTCTAACTGTCTCTCTCTAACTGTCTCTCTCTAACTGTCTCTCTCTCTCTCTCTCTCTCTCTCTCTCTCTCTCTCTCTCTCTCTCTCTCTCTCTCTCTCTCTCTCTCTCTCTCTCTCTCTCTCTCTCTCTCTCTCTCTCTCTCTCTCTCTCTCTCTCTCTCTAACTGTCTCTCTCTAACTGTCTCTCTCTCTCTCTAACTGTCTCTCTCTCTCTCTAACTGTCTCTCTCTCTCTCTCTCTCTCTCTCTCTCTCTCTCTCTCTCTCTCTCTCTCTCTCTCTCTCTCTCTCTCTCTCTCTCTCTCTCTCTCTCTCTAACTGTCTCTCTCTCTCTCTCTCTCTAACTGTCTCTCTCTCTCTCTCTCTCTAACTGTCTCTCTCTCTCTCTCTAACTGTCTCTCTCTCTCTCTCTCTCTAACTGTCTCTCTCTCTCTCTCTCTCTAACTGTCTCTCTCTCTCTCTAACTGTCTCTCTCTCTCTAACTGTCTCTCTCTCTCTAACTGTCTCTCTCTCTCTCTCTCTCTCTCTCTCTCTCTCTCTCTCTCTCTCTCTCTCTCTCTCTCTCTCTCTCTCTAACTGTCTCTCTCTAACTGTCTCTCTCTAACTGTCTCTCTCTAACTGTCTCTCTCTAACTGTCTCTCTCTAACTGTCTCTCTCTAACTGTCTCTCTCTAACTGTCTCTCTCTAACTGTCTCTCTCTCTCTCTCTCTCTCTCTCTCTCTCTCTCTCTCTCTCTCTCTCTCTCTCTCTCTCTCTCTCTCTCTCTCTCTCTCTCTCTCTCTCTCTCTCTCTCTCTCTCTCTCTCTCTCTCTCTCTCTCTCTCTCTCTCTCTCTCTCTCTAACTGTCTCTCTCTAACTGTCTCTCTCTAACTGTCTCTCTCTCTAACTGTCTCTCTCTCTAACTGTCTCTCTCTAACTGTCTCTCTCTAACTGTCTCTCTCACTCTCTCTCTCTCTCTCTCTCTCTCTCTCTCTCTCTCTCTCTCTCTCTCTCTCTCTCTCTCTCTCTCTCTCTCTCTCTCTCTCTCTCTCTAACTGTCTCTCTCTCTCTCTCTCTCTCTCTCTCTCTCTCTCTCTCTCTCTCTCTCTCTCTCTCTCTCTCTCTCTCTCTCTCTCTCTCTCTCTCTCTCTCTCTAACTGTCTCTCTCTCTCTCTCTCTCTAACTGTCTCTCTCTCTCTCTCTCTCTCTAACTGTCTCTCTCTCTCTCTCTAACTGTCTCTCTCTCTCTCTCTCTCTCTAACTGTCTCTCTCTCTCTCTCTCTCTCTAACTGTCTCTCTCTCTCTAACTGTCTCTCTCTCTCTAACTGTCTCTCTCTCTCTCTCTCTCTCTCTCTCTCTCTCTCTCTCTCTCTCTCTCTCTCTCTCTCTCTCTCTCTCTCTCTCTCTCTCTCTCTCTCTCTCTCTCTCTCTCTCTCTCACTGTCTCTCTCTAACTGTCTCTCTCTAACTGTCTCTCTCTAACTGTCTCTCTCTAACTGTCTCTCTCTAACTGTCTCTCTCTAACTGTCTCTCTCTAACTGTCTCTCTCTAACTGTCTCTCTCTAACTGTCTCTCTCTAACTGTCTCTCTCTAACTGTCTCTCTCTCTCTCTCTCTCTCTCTCTCTCTCTCTCTCTCTCTCTCTCTCTCTCTCTCTCTCTCTCTCTAACTGTCTCTCTCTCTCTCTCTCTCTCTCTCTCTCTCTCTCTCTCTCTCTCTCTCTCTAACTGTCTCTCTCTAACTGTCTCTCTCTAACTGTCTCTCTCTCTAACTGTCTCTCTCTAACTGTCTCTCTCTCTAACTGTCTCTCTCTAACTGTCTCTCTCTCTCTCTCTCTCTCTCTCTCTCTCTCTCTCTCTCTCTCTCTCTCTCTCTCTCTCTCTCTCTCTCTCTCTCTCTCTCTCTCTCTCTCTCTGTCTCTCTCTCTCTCTAACTGTCTCTCTCTCCTCTAACTGTCTCTTTCTCCTCTAACTGTCTCTCTCTCTCTCTAACTGTCTCTCTCTCTCTCTCTAACTGTCTCTCTCTCTCTCTAACTGTCTCTCTCTCTCTCTAACTGTCTCTCTCTCTCTCTAACTGTCTCTCTCTCTCTCTCTCTAACTGTCTCTCTCTCTCTCTCTCTAACTGTCTCTCTCTCTCTCTCTCTAACTGTCTCTCTCTCTCTCTCTAACTGTCTCTCTCTCTCTCTCTCTCTCTAACTGTCTCTCTCTCTCGCTCTCTCTCCCTCTCTTTCTCTCGCTCTCTCTCTCTCTCTCTCTCTAACTGTCTCTCTCTCTCTCTCTACCTGTCTCTCTCTCTCTCTCTCTCTCTCTAACTGTCTCTCTCTCTCTCTCTCTCTCTCTCTCTCTCTCTCTAACTGTCTCTCTCTCTCTCTCTCTCTCTCTCTCTCTCTCTCTCTCTCTCTCTCTCTCTCTCTCTCTCTCTCTCTCTCTCTCTCTCTCTCTCTCTCTCTCTCTCTCTCTCTCTCTCTCTCCTCTAACTGTCTCTCTCTCTCTCCTCTAACTGTCTCTCTCTCTCTCCTCTAACTGTCTCTCTCTCTCTCTCCTCTAACTGTCTCTCTCTCTCTCCTCTAACTGTCTCTCTCTCTCTCTCCTCTAACTGTCTCTCTCTCTCTCCTCTAACTGTCTCTCTCTCTCTCCTCTAACTGTCTCTCTCTCCTCTAACTGTCTCTCTCTCTCCTCTAACTGTCTCTCTCTCTCTCCTCTAACTGTCTCTCTCTCTCCTCTAACTGTCTCTCTCTCCTCTAACTGTCTCTCTCTCTCCTCTAACTGTCTCTCTCTCCTCTAACTGTCTCTCTCTCTCTCCTCTAACTGTCTCTCTCTCTCCTCTAACTGTCTCTCTCTCTCCTCTAACTGTCTCTCTCTCTCCTCTAACTGTCTCTCTCTCTCCTCTAACTGTCTCTCTCTCTCCTCTAACTGTCTCTCTCTCTCCTCTAACTGTCTCTCTCTCCTCTAACTGTCTCTCTCTCCTCTAACTGTCTCTCTCTCCTCTAACTGTCTCTCTCTCCTCTAACTGTCTCTCTCTCCTCTAACTGTCTCTCTCTCCTCTAACTGTCTCTCTCTCCTCTAACTGTCTCTCTCTCCTCTAACTGTCTCTTTCTCCTCTAACTGTCTCTCTCTCTCTCTAACTGTCTCTCTCTCTCTCTCTAACTGTCTCTCTCTCTCTCTAACTGTCTCTCTCTCTCTCTAACTGTCTCTCTCTCTCTCTAACTGTCTCTCTCTCTCTCTCTCTAACTGTCTCTCTCTCTCTCTCTCTAACTGTCTCTCTCTCTCTCTCTAACTGTCTCTCTCTCTCTCTCTAACTGTCTCTCTCTCTCTCTCTCTAACTGTCTCTCTCTCTCTCTCTCTCTCTCTCTGTCTCTCTCTCTCTCTCTCTCTCTCTCTCTCTCTCTCTCTCTCTCTCTCTCTCTAACTGTCTCTCTCTAACTGTCTCTCTCTAACTGTCTCTCTCTAACTCTCTCTCTCTAACTGTCTCTCTCTCTAACTGTCTCTCTCTAACTGTCTCTCTCTCTCTCTCTCTCTCTCTCTCTCTCTCTCTCTCTCTCTCTCTCTCTCTCTCTCTCTCTCTCTCTCTCTCTCTCTCTCTAACTGTCTCTCTCTCTCTCTCTCTGTCTCTCTCTCTCTCTCTCTCTCTCTCTCTCTCTCTCTCTCTCTCTCTCTCTCTCTCTCTCTCTCTCTAACTGTCTCTCTCTCTCTCTCTCTCTCTAACTGTCTCTCTCTCTCTCTCTCTAACTGTCTCTCTCTCTCTCTCTAACTGTCTCTCTCTCTCTCTCTCTCTAACTGTCTCTCTCTCTCTCTCTCTCTCTAACTGTCTCTCTCTCTCTAACTGTCTCTCTCTCTCTAACTGTCTCTCTCTCTCTAACTGTCTCTCTCTCTCTCTCTCTCTCTCTCTCTCTCTCTCTCTCTCTCTCTCTCTCTCTCTCTCTCTCTCTCTCTCTCTCTCTAACTGTCTCTCTCTCTCTAACTGTCTCTCTCTAACTGTCTCTCTCTAACTGTCTCTCTCTAACTGTCTCTCTCTAACTGTCTCTCTCTAACTGTCTCTCTCTAACTGTCTCTCTCTAACTGTCTCTCTCTAACTGTCTCTCTCTAACTGTCTCTCTCTCTCTCTCTCTCTCTCTCTCTCTCTCTCTCTCTCTCTCTCTCTCTCTCTCTCTCTCTCTCTCTCTCTCTCTCTCTCTCTAACTCTCTCTCTCTAACTGTCTCTCTCTAACTGTCTCTCTCTAACTGTCTCTCTCTCTAACTGTCTCTCTCTAACTGTCTCTCTCTCTCTGTCTCTCTCTCTCTCTCTCTCTCTCTCTCTCTCTCTCTCTCTCTCTCTCTCTCTCTCTCTCTCTCTCTCTCTCTCTCTCTCTCTCTCTCTCTCTCTCTCTCTCTCTCTCTCTAACTGTCTCTCTCTCTCTCTAACTGTCTCTCTCTCTCTCTCTGTCTCTCTCTCTCTCTCTAACTGTCTCTCTCTCTCTCTAACTGTCTCTCTCTCTCTCTCACTGTCTCTCTCACTCTCTCACTGTCTCTCTCACTCTCTCACTGTCTCTCTCACTCTCTCACTGTCTCTCTCACTCTCTCACTCTAACTGTCTCTCTCTCTCTCTCTCTCTAACTGTCTCTCTCTCTCTCTCTCTCTCTCTCTCTCTCTCTCTCTCTCTCTCTCTAACTGTCTCTCTCTCTCTCTCTCTCTCTCTCTCTCTCTCTCTCTCTCTCTCTCTCTCTCTCTCTCTCTCTCTCTCTCTCTCTCTCTCTCTCTCTCTCTCTCTCTCTCTCTCTCTCTCTCTAACTGTCTCTCTCTCTCTCTCTAACTGTCTCTCTCTCTCTCTCTAACTGTCTCTCTCTCTCTCTCTCTAACTGTCTCTCTCTCTCTCTCTCTCTCTCTGTCTCTCTCTCTCTCTCTCTCTCTCTCTCTCTCTCTCTCTCTCTCTCTCTCTCTCTCTCTCTCTCTCTCTCTCTCTCTCTCTCTCTCTCCTCTAACTGTCTCTCTCTCTCTCCTCTAACTGTCTCTCTCTCTCTCCTCTAACTGTCTCTCTCTCTCTCCTCTAACTGTCTCTCTCTCTCTCTCCTCTAACTGTCTCTCTCTCTCTCCTCTAACTGTCTCTCTCTCCTCTAACTGTCTCTCTCTCCTCTAACTGTCTCTCTCTCCTCTAACTGTCTCTCTCTCCTCTAACTGTCTCTCTCTCTCCTCTAACTGTCTCTCTCTCTCCTCTAACTGTCTCTCTCTCTCCTCTAACTGTCTCTCTCTCCTCTAACTGTCTCTCTCTCTCCTCTAACTGTCTCTCTCTCTCCTCTAACTGTCTCTCTCTCTCCTCTAACTGTCTCTCTCTCTCCTCTAACTGTCTCTCTCTCTCCTCTAACTGTCTCTCTCTCTCCTCTAACTGTCTCTCTCTCCTCTAACTGTCTCTCTCTCCTCTAACTGTCTCTCTCTCTCCTCTAACTTCTTCTCTCTCCTCTAACTGTCTCTCTCTCCTCTAACTGTCTCTCTCTCCTCTAACTGTCTCTCTCTCCTCTAACTGTCTCTCTCTCCTCTAACTGTCTCTCTCTCCTCTAACTGTCTCTCTCTCTCCTCTAACTGTCTCTCTCTCCTCTAACTGTCTCTCTCTCCTCTAACTGTCTCTCTCTCTCCTCTAACTGTCTCTCTCTCCTCTAACTGTCTCTCTCTCCTCTAACTGTCTCTCTCTCCTCTAACTGTCTCTCTCTCCTCTAACTGTCTCTCTCTCCCTCTAACTGTCTCTCTCTCCTCTAACTGTCTCTCTCTCCTCTAACTGTCTCTCTCTCCTCTAACTGTCTCTCTCTCCTCTAACTGTCCCTCTCTCCTCTAACTCTCTCTCTCTCCTCTACCTCTCTCTCTCTCCTCCTTATCTCTCTCTCTCCTCTAACTCTCTCTCTCTCCTCTAACTCTCTCTCTCTCTCTCCTCTAACTCTCTCTCTCTCCTCTAACTCTCTCTCTCTCCTCTAACTGTGTCTGTCTCCTCTAACTCTCTCTCTCTCCTCTAACTCTCTCTCTCCTCTCACTCTCTCTCTCTCCTCTAACTCTCTCTCTCTCCTCTAACTCTATCTCTCTCCTCTAACTCTCTATCTCTCTCCTCTAACTCTCTCTCTCTCCTCTAACTGTCTCTCTCTCCTCTAACTGTCTCTCTCTCCTCTAACTGTCTCTCTCTCCTCTAACTCTCTCTCTCTCCTCTAACTCTCTCTCTCTCCTCTTACTCTCTCTCTCCTCTAACTCTCTCTCTCTCTCTCCTCTAACTCTCTATCTCTCTCCTCTAACTCTCTCTCTCTCTCCTCTAACTCTCTCTCTCTCTCCTCTAACTCTCTCTCTCTCTCCTCTAGCTCTCTCTCTCCTCTACCTCTCTCTCTCTCTCTCCTCTCCCTCTCTCTCTCTCTCTCTCCTCTAACTCACCCTCTCTCTCTCCTCTAACTCTCTCTCTCTCCTCTAACTCTCTCTCTCTCCTCTAACTGTCTCTCTCTCCTCTAACTCTCTCTCTCTCCTCTAACTCTCTCTCTCTCCTCTAACTCTCTCTCTCCTCTAACTCTCTCTCTCCTCTAACTCTCTCTCTCCTCTAACTCTCTCTCTCTCCTCTAACTCTCTCTCTCTCCTCTAACTCTCTCTCTCCTCTAACTCTCTCTCTCTCCTCTAACTCTCTCTCTCTCCTCTAACTCTCTCTCTCTCTCTCTCTCTCTCTCTCTCTCTCTCTCTCTCTCTCTCTCTCTCTCTCTCTCTCTCTCTCTCTCTCTCTCTCTCTCTCTCTCTCTCTCTCTCTCTCTCTCTCTCTCTCCTCTAACTGTCTCACACCTCTGCCTCTCTTACCCCTATCCCACCCCTCTCTCACTCTCCCACCCCTTTCCCTCTGCCTCTCTCCGAACCCTCTACCTCTCTTCGATCCCTCTCCCTCTCTCCGACCCCTCTCCCTTTCTCCCTCTTCACCCCCCCATCCTCTCTCCCTCCCTCCCTCACTCTTCTCTCTCCCTCCTCTTCCTCTTTCTCCCCACCCCGTAATATTCCCATCATCAAAGTGACAGGTTTCGTTTGCTAATCTAATACTAATAAATGTCAGTGTGGGTGTCTCCTCCATAACCCCAAAACCATGAATGCTAGGGGCCCTAAACTTTGCAAGCATCCTTGTAGAACTCCAACGGAGTGCAGGAGTGAGAATTGGGTGTTTGGGTTAATTAAAACACCCCTTTTGAAGATAATTAATGGCCTTATTTAATTATATCTTTATGAGGCACATACTCTGCCACCTCACTCTCAATCGGGTCTAAATATTCATTCTGGGATACCTCGCTGGGGAATGAAGCCACCATTTTTTTCCCTGCTCAACCATACCTAGACTTGGAACAAGCACGATTTCTTAACGACAAAGCTTTTTTTTTCACTTTCCTCACCCATATTATCGAATGCCTGATCATCATACCAACAAACCACTGGATACATTGCAATGCTTATAAACATCCAGAGACGCCAGCATTCGTGGCTTTATTTCATTTCCGCACATGTCATAACCTCAACAATCTCTTAAACTAAGCCAAATTACAAAATTTAAGCTCCAGAATTGAACTTAGCAGCTGCTCCTCCTCATAAAAAAGTGTTCATTTGTCCAATTTGGACATATTTGATATTTCAGACGTCTCCGGGAGGTGTGTGTTTAATATGACGGTTCGGTGATTGTTAATCACTTGCCAAGCAAGCCGTTCCTTATCATACATTTTGTTGGAGTGCTTAAGCCATTTGGCAAGCACTCTACAATATTCGCACTGTCACTGAATAATGTATATCGATCGACTTGACCAATGTTCAGGGGTCACTCCCCTGCAATGGCCCCACGTTGTTCTGCAGTCACTTTGGCATAAATGCAAATTTAAAATATTAAACGTTTCATTAACATCACGGTAGGATAGCTGAGAGGTACACACGCTCACTCTAAGCTGTCTAGCATGGGTTCGAATCCCGACCCAGCTATAAACTTGTCATCCCGGTGTTTCATTGGCAGGGTGATTCATCAATGTGTGTGCCGTTTCTTGAATGGATGTTAAACTGGGCATCACATCGGCCGGAATCCCCCCTCCTCTTCTCTCCCCCTCCACAATCTCCCCCTCCGCACTCTCCTCTCCCCTCTCCCCCACTCTCCTCTCCCCCACTCTCCTCTCCCCCACTCCCCTCTCCCCCACTCCCCTCTCCCCCACTCCCCTCTCCCCCACTCCCCTCTCCCCCACTCCCCTCTCCCCACTCCCCTCTCCCCATTCCCCTCTCTCTCATTCCCCTCTCTCCCACTCCCCCTCTACCTCTTTTACCCATCCACCTCTCACCCCTACCCCACCCCTCTCTCTCTCTCTCTCTCTCCCCCACCCCTATTGCTCTCTCTCACCCCTCTCCCTCCCACCCCTATCTCTCTCCCTCAACCCAATGCCTCTCTCTGACACCTCTTCCTCTCTCTGACCCTCTCCCTCTCTCCCTCTCAACCTCCGTCCTTTCTCCGTCCCCTCCTTCCTCTATTCTTCCCTCCCTTCTCTTTCCCTCCTCTCCTTCTTTCTCTCCCCCCCCCCACCTTAATATTCCCATCAGCGAAGTGACAGGTTGTATTTGCTTGTAATAATAATACTAATACGAATAATTGTATACAATAATACACTTATTCTGTTTCTTTATTTGTCTCTCTGACCATTTTCTCATAAACTACTCGACCACAGACCATAAAACCCATATCTTTATAAAGGTCTTTGAGGAGTTCCAGTGGTGCATTATTTTTCCATAAGGAATGACCTTATGCAGGTGTTCCAAAAAGACCATGCCAAATTTGGTTGATGATATATTTATCACCACAAATGACACAATGATACCCTTTCGTTTACATGATACAGAAATACATAAAGTTTTGTGCACTCCATAAATACACTTCAATGTGAGCTCAGTTTGTCAAACACAGGACATCAAGGACACGAGGTCTTGCGATGTTCGGCTCAGCATGTTTACGTCCACCAGTGCGCATGTAGCTGTGATCCGAGAATGACGATCCTGCAGGTTTTCCACCTTGGTGTTGTGGACAACATCATTGACAAGCCCCTAGAGAAAAAAAAAACAAAACAAAAGGGGTTATGTCTGGTGATCGTGGGGACCAGGCGGTTGGTCCGTTTCAGCCAATCCACCAACCTGTAAATGCTTCATTCAGAACGGCTCGAACAAATATGGCCCAATGAGGGCGAGTGCCGTCCTGTTGAAAAATGATATCGGGTTTCCTGGTCTTCAATCTGGAGGAAGGCGAATCCTTCCAACATGTTCATGTAAATTGTTGAGGTCACTGTATCCTCCACAAAGAAAAATGGACCCAACAAGCAGTCATGGAGAAGGCCACACCACACATTGGTCTTTGGGCTATTGCGTATGTGTTCAATTACCCTGTGGGGGTTGTTGGGGCCCCAGATCCTCACATTTTGCCGATTCACTTTCCCCGATACATGAAAGCAAGCTTGTGTATGAACATGACCTTTTTCAGGTAAACTTCATCACCCTCGATGCGACGAAGCGTTTCCAAGGCAAATGTCTTGTGTTTTGGTCCGTCATTTGGTTTGAGTTCCTGCAGAAGCTGCACCTTAGAGGCATAAAACTTCTGTGTTTTATGCAAAATCCTGTGTACAGTGGTGGTTGGTAGTCCCAGTTCTCTGGATGCATGTCAAATTGATTTTCTGGGATGTTGAAATTATTCACTCACTCGTTCAATGTCTGCTGCATTTATGCTTGATCGACCAGGACTTTTTTTGTTTCTGACAACTTCAGGTCTTCTTAAATCTATTGCATCACTTTCTGATACCAGTCTGTGATGGCGGATTTCTTGTACGGAAATTTCACTGAACTTGCGTGTCAGATCTCGTCTCGATGAACCATTCGAATCACTGAGCTTTCTCCTATGGAGTCGCCATTTTGTTTTACATTTAACCACCAGACCTGAAAATGTCAAACTTTATGAGTTTCTGTATCATATAAAACAAAGGGTATTGTTGTATCATTTGTGGCAATAAATATATTAACCAAAGTTATCCAGGTCTTTCTGGAACACCCTGGTTTTGTTTTGTTTTGTTTTTATCATTACATGGAGTTTACTTAACTGCTATATTTACTGAAAAATGGTGAGATTGTGAGTTAAATGTATTTTTATCATGTACTTTTAAAATTGCTCTTAACGAACGGAAATTGGAGTGTTAAGAACGGGAAGAAAGGGGGAAGAGATTGTGAATTTAATGTTGTTCCGTCGTTATTTACTTTTAACATTGTTGTTAATGAACGTGAAAATGAACAATGCCGGCATGATGGGTCAATGGCCTCCTTCTGCACCAAAGTTCCATGTGTACCCCTATTTAACATCGTTTAGGATGGGAAGAAAGGGGGAAGGGAGGACAGAGAGTTAGGGTTTTGGGGGCAGAGAGTTGGGAGAGTGAGGTTGAGACATTGGGAGGGGGGATTTAACACTTGGTGCTGGGAGGGGGTGTTGAGGACTTCTGCAAGAAAGGGCGAGGAGAGGACAGAGTTGGGTTGGGGGAGAAGAACAGAGAAGGGAAAGAGAGTTGGGAGAGGGGGTTGAGGCTTGGGGTTAGTGGCGTGGAATCGAGGACTTGATAAAGAAAGGAGGAAGGGAAGACATAGGGTGGGGTGTAGAGGGGGGCAGAGAGTTTGGGGAGGTGGTGTGGGGGAAGGGGGTTGAAGATGGGATTGGGAGGGGGAATTGAGGACCTGAGGTTGGGAGGGTGGGTTGCAAACTTGGGGTTTGGGGGGAAGGGCATGAGTTGAGCACTTAAAGAAGAAAGGGGGAGGGGAGAATAGAGAGTTAGGTTGGGGAGGGCGGCAGAGAGTGGACAGAAAGCTAGGACAATTGATGTTGAGGCTTTATGGCGGGAGGGCGGTTGAGGAGTTGGGGGTCGGGGGTTGGAAGATTTGTCGTGTGGAGGGCATTTTAAGACTTTGGTCTGGGAGGGAGGGGAGGCTAATGGAGATGGGGTTGGGGGTAGGGTTGAGGACTTGATGAAGAAAGGGGGAGGGGGAGTTGAGAACTTGAAATCACATTTTACATTGCGTGGAATTTCCGTTGCTCCCTGACAGTAAAACTAATATATTATTGCTATACACAGGAAGCCATTAGGCCCATGAAAAGCTGCATCATGATTGCCAACATGTGGTTGTAATGGAGCGCTGTTTAACCGCATGCACTTAATTACCATGCAGTGGCTGGGTTGTATGATCGATTTCATAATCGATTGAATAGATTTATTTCCCATTCATGTATTGTTCCTCCTGACAGGATAGCCTCAAAGTATGTGCACTCTCCTCTGAGCTGTCTTGCTTGGGTTTGAATCTCGGCCCAGCTACAAATTGTCATTCTGGTGTGTTAGCATGCATGATGACACATCAATGTGAACACCATCGCTGGGATGGACGTTAAACTGGGCGTTCCGTGACTCCTGTCTGCTTGCATTGGGTCCTGTGCCCACCCTATTGCTCAAACCATTTTTATAAAAAACATTTCTGAATTGGTACCACCATTTCCACAGATAATTTGGTGCATTTCAAGGTCTTTATCCCAGTAATCATGGATGTTAAAGAGATAACCGTGGAACCTAGGGAGTTTTGGGAAGCCATCTATTTAGTACATGCATAAATGTGGCGGAATTTTGACCTCCCTTTTCACACAACATAGATGTCAGTCCAGGCTGACAAGATGGCTTAGTGGTCTAGCCTTATTTCGAATCCCAACTCAGCTGTAAACTGATGAATCACCCTACCCTTGAAACACAAGGATGCCAATGTATGTGCCGTCTCATCTCAGATCACTCATTTATTCTCATCCTAAATCACCAGTTTGGTTTCAGACCAGGTCATTCCACCTTGGACATGCTGCTTCTACTCACGCAACAGTGGATGGAAGCCCTCAATGTCAGATATGAGATCAAAGATGTATCTCATGCTTTCGATACAGTCGGGCATTCTGCCTTAATCTCCAAACCCACTGATTATGGGCCGATTACATCCAAGGCCAACTCCACACATGGCTTACTGATTTCCTCTACTCTCGTAGCCAACAGCTGTGGTGCTCATTGGATTGAATCCTTTCATCTCCTCTCCCTGTCAAGGCTGGAGTACCGCAAGGTCTCCTATTCCTATTACTGATCTTCATCAATGATCTCTCTGACTCTCTGGAAAATCCTCTATCTATTTGCTGATGATTCCACCCTCTGCCATGACATGCCTCTTCCCTCAGACAGGGGGGCTGCGGCCTCTTCCCTCTCTTCAGACCTTGAAAAAAATCACAAGCTGGTCAAACACTTGGAATATGTCTTTCAATATTGACAAATCTCACACTCTCACTATCTCTCCGGAAAGGACCATCTAGCAAACACTCCCATCAACTTTCTTAACAAGCCTCTTGAGGAAATTTAGTCATTCGAGCTCCTGGGTCTCACTGTCAGCCATGATCTTTCTTTGGCAAACCACATTTCAAAGTTGGTCTCCAAATCCAGATGCCGACTGGGCATCCTCCGTTGTACAAAGTCCTTCATTGGCACACCTGAACTCCTATCCACCTACAAGGCCTTCATCCACAGCTTGATGGAGTACTGCCCTCCCTTCTGGGCTGGCTTCCCTGCCTCACAACTTGCTCAGCCTTATACCGTGGAAACCAAGTTATTTAATATTATTGGAATCTCCTGCGATTAAACTGAGTGATTATATGGGCCTATCACTTTGCAATCACAGACAAGTCGGTGTTCTCTTTTTCTTCCACTGCCTCCTTTCTGGTCTTGCACCCTTTCCTCTTTCTGTGCTTTGTCCCTCACAGGTTCTGCAGGGCTGACACAGTCCATCATCAACCCACTTCTGGTGAAACTACCTACATCCAGGATCAGTGCTCACCACCACTCATTTGTTTCTCTTTTTTCCCACCTGTGGAACAGCTTCCACATCCTCTTCAATCTTATTCTTCCCTCCAGGTCTTCAAGACAGCTGTTCACCACCATCTCAAATTATCCCCAATCCAAAATCATGATCTTTTCTACCCTCGTTAACCCAACCCAATCCCTCCTCATTTCCAAATTTCCAGTTTTCCCTCCTTGGAGTTTCCTTCTGTATCCATCTTGTCCACCCCATGTTTCCTCTCTTGCCCATCCCCCCCCCACCATTCCTCCTCAAATCTATTGTTTGTCCAAGTCTCCCTCTATCTTGACCTTCTACCTTGCTGTTGGTGTTTCCCCCCTCTCTCTTCTGCTCCCTTTGCGTGTTTTGCATCCTGTTTTTGTCTGATATGTCCTGATCCGTTCACTGTACTAGCTCTTCCACGAGCCTCGACTATGTATGTAAAAAAAACTGCCAAAGGGGTCTAAATGTTATTATAAGGTCTGAAAGGAATGAACGTCTAAAGGCCGAAAGGTCTAAAAGGGTATAAAGGAGTCAAAGGGATTTAAGGGTATAACGGAATATATCAGGGTCTTAGAGTTCTAAATGGTAAAACAGGATCTGAGGGGTTTCAGGAGTATACGTCTCAGGGGTCTATAGGGTCAACAGGCTGTTAAGCGTCGAAGGGTTCAAACGGGGCATTAGGGGTCTTAAGGGTCTCAAGGGGTCGAATGTAATCAATACACCGACTCGCGTTCTGTGCGGGCAAACAAACAAACAAGAAAAAAGACGTCGTGCAGAGCACGATACTTGCAAAATCCACCCCTCTCCAAAGGTTGCCATGGATACATCAAATTATACATTTCATTAAGCTTAAATTTGACGATCTACTTCAAAGCTCAGGTCAATTGGATGAAAATTTATTATTTTTCACATTGAAATTGATGATTTCAGAAGTTTGACCTTGAGTTGACCTTTGACATATTGACCTCAAAAATAGTTGGTTTCCAAATTCAGTGATGCATTCTGCAATTGCTGCTTAATATTCAGGTTAACCAGATGAAAATTGATGATTTTTCAGATTAAATTTGATGATTTCAGAAGTTTGACCTTTGACCTTTTCACCACAAAAAAATAGTGGCTTTCCCAATTCAGTGATGGACGATGCAAATCCTATTCAACTTTCAAGTTGTTGGAATGTAAATTGATTATTTTTCAGTTGAAAATTGATGATTTTCAATGGTTGCCCTTTAGTTGACCTTTGACATTTTCATCTCAAAAATAGTTGGTTTCACAATTTAGTAACGCACTATACAATTGCTGTTTAACTTTCAAGTCAATCCGGATGAAAAATGACGATTTTATAAATTTGACCCAAAGATGACCTTTTACCTTTGACCTCAAAATCAATAGGCTTCTCAGATGAGACTATCTCTACAACTTGGCATTTCTTGGACTATTGCGAGTGTCTCGTTCTTAGAACATTTTGAAGACACCTCGTAAATTTTCCTTCCAAATGATGCTTGTACATGTATCACGAAGTTAAAATATAAAAACGTTTCTCGACGATTCAGGCCTCACCAATGAAGATGAAATTCACCACTCCAACCTCCACCACCATCACCACAACCACCACTACAACCACCACCTGGTAAGTCGTTGGTGTGGATGGAGAGAGGAGCTGTGGGGCCAGGAGAGGGAGAGTTCATGTTGAAGATTGAGAAAGATCTGCAGGGTAAGATTTATTTTATTTTTTTACATGGTATGACCTAGGGGTGCAGCATTGTAGAACATGTAGTTGTATTTTGTTCAAGATTAGAACGGGGAGATGTTTGTTGGATTAAAAATGGTTTCATTTGTAGTTTTATATTCTCAACACTGTCTTCGGCTGCTCGAGAGTCATGTTTTTTGATGTAATCCTCAAGAAAACCGTTTGACACCTTGGACAGCAGATTTGGCTCGGTCACGATCGTGGGCTCCCCCATCATGAGAATAACGGCTCCCCCATCATGGGAATAACGTGAGCTCCCCCATCATGGGAATAACGTGGGCTCCCCCATCATGGGAATAACGTGGGCTCCCCCATCATGGGAATAACGTGGGCTCCCCCATCATGGGAATAACGTGGGCTCCCCCATCATGGGAATAACGTGGGCTCCCCCATCATGGGAATAACGTGGGCTCCCCCATCATGGGAATAACGTGGGCTCCCCCATCATGGGAATAACGTGAGCTCCCCCATCATGGGAATAACGTGGGCTCCCCCATCATGGGAATAACGTGGGCTCCCCCATCATGGGAATAACGTGGGCTCCCCCATCATGGGAATAACGTGAGCTCCCCCATCATGGGAATAACGTGAGCTCCCCCATCATGG
The DNA here is from genome assembly GCF_056783735.1 of Eptatretus burgeri. NCBI lineage: Eukaryota > Metazoa > Chordata > Myxini > Myxiniformes > Myxinidae > Eptatretus > Eptatretus burgeri. The sequence goes on from NC_140964.1 coordinate 118,470,820, forward strand.
GAATAACGTGAGCTCCCCCATCATGGGAATAACGTGGGCTCCCCCATCATGGGAATAACGTGGGCTCCCCCATCATGGGAATAACGTGGGCTCCCCCATCATGGGAATAACGTGGGCTCCCCCATCATGGGAATAACGTGGGCTCCCCCATCATGACTCCCGTGCTCGACGTCCCTCACCTGACCTGACCTGACCTGATCTGAGTGGGGTTCCCATGTGGAATACTCTTACTAACCCGGTCCAATAGAGGGCGCCCTGGGCCAGGCCGCTCTCAGTTTTCTTCCCACAAGGAGCCACCGCCCAGACTTCGCCAATACTCCAACAGCTCAGGGTGGGAGGAAGCTTGTGGGGTGGGGAGGGGGAAGTGGAAAGAGAGACAGAAGGGAGAGGGATGTTCATGAACCCGAAAAGGAAAATCCGCTGTGCTGCCGCAGCGATCATTTGAAGAACTATGTGACCTGCTCACCACCCAGGAGACATCTCTGAGCACCACCAAACCACAGCCCCATCGCAAAGCTTGCTCCTCCACATGATCTCCTTCACGTGAGTACAGGAACGGTGACCGCCTGGTTCGCGGGTCTGTGTCCGCTCTCCATGACGGAGACGGGCGGGAAGTGCGCTCGGTCCTCCGGTCTGTGCCCGTTCGGTGCGGCTGTCTGCACTGCACTTCCCGCGACAACCTGTGACAGCCCGTTCGGCTGCAGTGGGTGGGTTGGCTGTACGAAAACTGAGAAAAAAAGTTCCTGCGCACGGATGGAGAGCTTTAGTAACACTTTGCGTTCAAGAGTTTACTTGCACTGTTCGCTGAACTTGGTCACTCCATCCTGCATGGTGTTTCATGCAGTGAGTTTTACTCCATCCTGCATGGTGTTTCATGCAGTGAGTTTTACTCCATCCTCTGATGTTTTGTGCACAGTGAGTTTTACTCCATCCTCTGATGTTTTGTGCACAGTGAGTTTTACTCCATCCTGCATGGTGTTTCGTGCAGTGAGTTTTACTCCATCCTCTGATGTTTTGTGCACAGTGGGTTTTACTCCATCCTCTGATGTTTTGTACACAGTGAGTTTTACTCCATCCTCTGATGTTTTGTACACAGTGAGTTTTACTCCATCCTGCATGGTGTTTCGTGCAGTGGGTTTTACTCCATCCTCTGAAGTTTTGTACACAGTGAGTTTTACTCCATCCTGCATGGTGTTTCATGCAGTGAGTTTTACTCCATCCTCTGATGTTTTGTGCACAGTGAGTTTTACTGCACAGTTGGTCTTACTCCATCTTCTGATGTTTTGTGCACAGTGAGTTTTACTCCATCCTGCATGGTGTTTCATGCAGTGAGTTTTACTCCATCCTCTGATGTTTTGTGCACAGTGGGTTTTACTCCATCCTCTGATGTTTTGTGCACAGTGAGTTTTACTCCATCCTCTGATGTTTTGTGCACAGTGAGTTTTACTCCATCCTGCATGGTGTTTCGTGCAGTGAGTTTTACTCCATCCTCTGATGTTTTGTGCACAGTGGGTTTTACTCCATCCTCTGATGTTTTGTACACAGTGAGTTTTACTCCATCCTCTGATGTTTTGTACACAGTGAGTTTTACTCCATCCTGCATGGTGTTTCGTGCAGTGGGTTTTACTCCATCCTCTGAAGTTTTGTACACAGTGAGTTTTACTCCATCCTGCATGGTGTTTCGTGCAGTGAGTTTTACTCCATCCTCTGATGTTTTGTGCACAGTGAGTTTTACTGCACAGTTGGTCTTACTCCATCTTCTGATGTTTTGTGCACAGTGAGTTTTACTCCATCCTGCATGGTGTTTCGTGCAGTGAGTTTTACTCCATCCTCTGATGTTTTGTGCACAGTGGGTTTTACTCCATCCTCTGATGTTTTGTACACAGTGAGTTTTACTCCATCCTGCATGGTGTTTTGTGCAGTGGGTTTTACTCCATCCTCTGATGTTTTGTGCACAGTGAGTTTTACTCCATCCTACATGGTGTTTCTTGCAGTGGGTTTTACTCCATCCTCTGATGTTTTGTACACAGTGAGTTTTACTCCATCTTCTGATGTTTTGTGCACAGTGAGTTTTACTCCATCCTGCATGGTGTTTCGTGCAGTGAGTTTTACTCCATCCTCTGATGTTTTGTGCACAGTGAGTTTTACTCCATCCTGCATGGTGTTTCATGCAGTGAGTTTTACTCCATCCTCTGATGTTTTGTGCACAGTGAGTTTTACTCCATCCTGCATGGTGTTTCGTGCAGTGAGTTTTACTCCATCCTCTGATGTTTTGTGCACAGTGAGTTTTACTCCATCCTGCATGGTGTTTCATGCAGTGAGTTTTACTCCATCCTCTGATGTTTTGTGCACAGTGGGTTTTACTCCATCCTCTGATGTTTTGTACACAGTGAGTTTTACTCCATCCTCTGATGTTTTGTACACAGTGAGTTTTACTCCATCCTGCATGGTGTTTCGTGCAGTGGGTTTTACTCCATCCTCTGAAGTTTTGTACACAGTGAGTTTTACTCCATCCTGCATGGTGTTTCATGCAGTGAGTTTTACTCCATCCTCTGATGTTTTGTGCACAGTGAGTTTTACTGCACAGTTGGTCTTACTCCATCTTCTGATGTTTTGTGCACAGTGAGTTTTACTCCATCCTGCATGGTGTTTCGTGCAGTGAGTTTTACTCCATCCTCTGATGTTTTGTGCACAGTGGGTTTTACTCCATCCTCTGATGTTTTGTACACAGTGAGTTTTACTCCATCCTGCATGGTGTTTTGTGCAGTGGGTTTTACTCCATCCTCTGATGTTTTGTGCACAGTGAGTTTTACTCCATCCTACATGGTGTTTCTTGCAGTGGGTTTTACTCCATCCTCTGATGTTTTGTACACAGTGAGTTTTACTCCATCTTCTGATGTTTTGTGCACAGTGAGTTTTACTCCATCCTGCATGGTGTTTCGTGCAGTGAGTTTTACTCCATCCACTGATGTTTTGTGCACAGTGGGTTTTACTCCATCCTCTGATGTTTTGTGCACAGTGGGTTTTACTCCATCCTCTGATGTTTTGTACACAGTGAGTTTTACTCCATCCTGCATGGTGTTTCGTGCAGTGGGTTTTACTCCATCCTCTGATGTTTTGTGCACAGTGAGTTTTACTCCATCCTGCATGGTGTTTTGTGCAGTGGGTTTTACTCCATCCTCTGTTTTGTGCACAGTGAGTTTTACTCCATCATGCATGGTGTTTTGTGCAGTGGGTTTTACTCCATCCTCTGATGTTTTGTGCACAGTGAGTTTTACTCCATTCTACATGGTGTTTCTTGCAGTGGGTTTTACTCCATCCTCTGATGTTTTGTACACAGTGAGTTTTACTCCATCCTCTGATGTTTTGTACACAGTGAGTTTTACTCCATCCTGCATGGTGTTTCGTGCAGTGGGTTTTACTCCATCTTGCATGTTGTTTAGTACAATGCATTTTAATCCATCCTCTGATGCTTACTCGAGGGGGTTTTACTCCATCTTCTAATGTTTTGTGCAGTTGGTTTTATTCCATCCTCTGACATTTAATAGAGTTGGTTTTGCTCCATCTTCGGAAGTTTAATGGAGTAGGTTTTACTCCTTCCAATGATGTTTAGTCAAGTGGGATTTACTCCATCCTTCAGAGTGTTTAGTGCAGTGAGTTTTACTCCATCCTCTGATGTTTTGTGCAGTGGGTTTTACTCCATGCTATATTTTGTAGAGTGTTTTTACTCCATCCTCTGATGCTTTGTAGAGTGATTTTACTCCATCCTCTATTTTGTAGAGTGGGTTTTACTCCATCCTCTGCTTTGTAGAGTGGTTTTACTCCATCCTCTGATGCTTTGTAGAGTGGTTTTACTCCATCCTCTGATGCTTTGTAGAGTCGTTTTTTCTCCATCCTCTGATGTTTAGTGTGTTGAGTTTTACTCCATCCTGTAATATTTAGTCCAGTGAGTTTTACTCTATCCATCCATCCAATGGGACCATACTCTGTGGAGAGCGTTGGAGCTGCTTAAGTGTGTCTACTTCGCGATTGGGCTCATTTCTGGACGGGTTGCCACTCCAACACAGGATACCAGCTGGCACCCATTTACTCCATCCTCTAATTAATTGTGCAGTGAGTTTTACTCCATCCTCTGATGTTTGGTGCAGTGGGTTTTACTCCATCCTGCAGAGTGTTTCTTCCAGTGAGTTTACTCCATCCTGTAGAGTGTTTGTTCCAGTAGATTTACTCCATCCTGCATTGTAGTTGTTCCAGTGGGTTTACTCCATCCCATGAAGTGTTTGTTCCAGTGGGATTACTCCTTCCTGCAGAGTGTTTGTTCCAGTTGATTAACTCCATCCTGCATGGTTTTGGTCGTGTGGGGTTTTTTTTCTCCATCCTGCATGGTTTTGGTCGTGTGGGTTTTACTACATCCTGCATGGTTTTGGTAGTGTGGGTTTTACTCCATCCTGCATGGTTTTGCTAGTGTGGGTTTTACTCCATCCTGCATGGTTTTGGTAGTGTGGATTTTACTCCATCCTGCACAGTTTTTTGTAGTGTGGATTTTACTCCATGCTGCATGGTTTTTGTAGTGTGGATTTTGCTCCATCCTGCATGGTCGGTGTAGTTTGGATTTTACTCCACCCTGCATGGTTTTTGGTATTGTGGGTTTTACTCCATCCTGCATGGTTTTGGTAGTGTGTGTTTTACTCCACCCTGCATGGTTTGTGGTAGTGTGGGTTTTACTCCATTCTGCATGTTTTGTGGTAGTGTATGATTTTTCTCCATCCTGCATGGTTTTTGGTAGTGTGGGTTTTCTCCATCCTGCATGGTTTTTGGTAGTGTGGGTTTTACTCCATCCTGCATGGTTTTTGGTAGTGTGGGTTTTACTCCATCCTGCATGGTTTGTGGTGGTGTGGGTTTTACTCCATCCTGTGTGGGTTTTACTCCATTCTGCATGGTTTTGGTAGTGTGGGTTTTACTCCATCCTGCATGGTTTTTCGTAGTGTGGGTTTTCCTCCATCCTGTATGGTTTTTGGTCGTGTGGGTTTTACTCCATCCTGCATGGTTTTTGGTAGTGTGGGTTTTACTCCATCCTACATGGTTTTTGGTAGTTTGGGTTTTACTCCATTCTGCATGGTTTGTGGTAGTGTGGGTTTTCCTCAATCCTGTATGGTTTTTGGTAGTGGGTTTTGTCTTTGTTTCACTTCCTTTCTTCTATTTTGTTTACTCCCCCCCCCCTCCCTTTTCTTCTTCTTCTTCATTCTGTACTCCACCTTTGCCTCTTTGCCAGTGATGTTTTTGTTTTCGGCATTCATTGTGTTCTTTACATCATCGTTACATACTCACCATTTTGTTTTACTTTTGAAACCATTAAGGCAGACAGAGCTGCAGTCCAAGACTGGTGTTAATGTGGACATGTAAAAATGCACGTCACTGTTGCACACTGTGCCTTATAGTTGGAATGGTAGTCCAAGGTAGTGCTGTCTGGAGACTTCCTGTCTTCAATTTACTTCAATGATCCTGTGAGGAATAAGTCTGTGTTTTAAAATAATGATCCCTTATTAGCTGCTTTGAATTACAGGCTTGGTATCTGCATGAAGCTTCAAATTTCGTCCCATGGACTGTTGTTGGTACTTTTCAAGCATCAACTGGTGAAAAGCTGGTTTAACTAGTATATCTGATTTCCCAAGTCTCTGCGTTTGCCACCAGACCATGACAGAGCTCTAGAAAAATAATAATAATAATAATAATAATAATAATAATAATAATAATAATTGTTCCCTTCCAAGGAACTTTGACACAAGAGGAGGTAATTTTAGGCCCAAAAAAGATTGCACTGTTATTACAAACACTTCTGGTTCCTGGTCCATATACTCTCCTTTTAAAATGCTGAGCATCAGCAAGGAAGCAGCACGTACCATTTAACTCTTTGAATATTAGTGGCCATTTTACCAGCTGCTATTCAAACCTCCATATACCTGAGCGGCCATTTTATCAACCACTATTCAAACTTCCATGTACTCAAGGGGCCGGTTTACCGGCCACTATTCAAATGTCCATATACCCAAGCGGCCAGTTTACCGGCCACTATTCAAACGCCAATATAACCGAGCAGCCAGTTTACCGGCCACTATTCAAACGTCCATATAACCAAGCGGCCAGTTTACCGGCCACTATTCAAATGCTAATATACCCAAGCGGCCGGTTTACCGGCCACCATTCAAACCTCCATATACCCAAGTGGCTGGTTTACCAGCTGCTATTCAAACCTACATATTCCCAAGTGGTGGGTTTACCAGCTGCGATTCAAACATCCATACACCCAAGCGGCCAGTTTACCAGCCACTATTCAAATGTCCATATACCCAAACGGCCGGTTTACCAGCCACTATTCAAACGTCCATACACCCAAGCAGCCGGTTTACCAGCCACGATTCAAATGTCCTTATACCCAAGCGGCCGGTTTACCAGCCACTATTCAAACATCCATACACCCAAGCGGCCAGTTTACCAGCCACAATTCAAAACTCCATATTCCCAAGTGGCCAGTTTACCAGCCACTATTCAAATCTCCATATTCCCAAGCGGCCAGTTTGCCAGCCACTCTTCAAACCTCCGTATTCCGAAGCGGCCAGTTTACCGGCCACAATTCAAACCGCCCGATTCCCAAATTCCCGGCCAGTATTCCCGGCCAGTTTACCGGCCACTATTCAAACCTCCATATTCCCAAGCGGCCAGTTTACCAGCCACTATTCAAACGTCCATATACCCAAGCGGTCAGTTTACCAGCCACTATTCAAACCTCCATATTCCCAAGTGGCCAGTTTACCAGCCACTATTGCAACCTCCATATTCCCAAGTGGCCAGTTTACCGGACACTATTCAAACCTCCATATTCCCAAGTGGCTGGTTTAGCGGCCACTATTTAAACATCCATATAACCAAGTGGCCGGTTTACCAGCCACTATTCAAACCTCCATACACCCAAATGGCCAGTTTACCAGCCACTATTCAAACCTCCATATTCCCAAGCGGCCAGTTTACCTGCCACTCTTCAAACGTCCATATACCCAAATGGCCATATTTACCAGCCACTATTCAAACGTCCATATAACCAAGCGGCCAGTTTACCAGCCACGATTCAAACCTCCATATTCCCAAGCGGCCAGTTTACCGGCTACTATTCAAACGTCCATATACCCAAACCGCCATATTTACCAGCCAGTATTCAAACGTCCATATACCCAAGCGGCCAGTTTACCAGCCACTATTCAAACGTCCATATTCCCAACCGGCCAGTTTACCAGCCACTATTCAAACGTCCATATTCCCAACCAGCCAGTTTACCAGCCACTATTCAAACCTCCATATTCCCAACCGGCCAGTTTACCAGGCACTATTCAAACGTCCATATACCCAAGCAGCCATATTTACCAGCCACGATTCAAACGTCCATATACCCAAGCGGCCAGTTTACCGGCCACTATTTAAACATCCATATTCCCAAGCGGCCAGTTTACCAGCCACTATTCAAACGTCCATATTCCCAAGCGGCCAGTTTCCCAGCCACTATTCAAACGTCCATATACCCAAGTGGCCAGTTTCCCAGCCACTATTCAAACCTCCATATTCCCAAGCGACCAGTTTACCGGTCACTATTCAAACCTCCATATTCCCAAGTGGCCTGTTTACCAGCCACTATTCAAACCTCCATATTCCCAACCGGCCAGTTTACCAGCCACTATTCAAACGTCCATATACCCAAGCAGCCAGTTTACCAGCCACGATTCAAACCTCCATATTCCCAACCGGCCAGTTTACCATCCACTATTCAAACGTCCATATACCCAAGTGGCCAGTTTACCAGCCACTATTCAAACGTCCATATTCCCAAGCGGCCAGTTTACCAGCCACTATTCAAACGTCTATATTCCCAAGCGGCCAGTTTACCAGCCACTATTCAAAAGTCCATATACCCAAGCGGCCAGTTTACCAGCCACTATTCAAATGTCCATATTCCCAAGCGGCCAGTTTACCGGCCACTATTCAAACATCCATACACCCAAGCAGTCAGTTTACCGGCCACTATTCAAACATCCATATTCCCAAGCGGCCAGTTTACCCGCCACTATTCAAACATCCATATTCCCAAGCGGCCAGTTTACCAGCCACTATTCAAACGTCCATATTCCCAAGCGGCCAGTTTACCCGCCACTATTCAAACGTCCATATTCCCAAGCGGCCAGTTTACCCGCCACTATTCAAACGTCCATATTCCCAAGCGGCCAGTTTACCAGACACTATTCAAACGTCCATATTCCCAAGCGGCCAGTTTGCCAGACACTATTCAAAAGTCCATATACCCAAGCGGCCAGTTTACCAGACACTATTCAAAAGTCCATATTCCCAAGCGGCCAGTTTACCAGACACTATTCAAACGTCCATATTCCCAAGCGGCCAGTTTACCAGACACTATTCAAAAGTCCATATTCCCAAGCGGCCGGTTTACCAACCACTATTCAAACGTCCCCATACCCAAGTGGCCAGATTTTTCTCCAAGGAGCCCAGGGTGGGTGAGGCAAAAGTCCATGGAGCTCAGGGGTCAAAGGGTTGAAGTCTTTGGTGTGACTCAGTCAGACTCAGAGCGGACACTCAAACCATTACTCCTCCAGGGCTGGTAGCAACTTGATCTCCTTGCTCAGAAAGAAACTGTATTACGTTGCTACAGGAGAAAGTTGGACCCCACATTGCAGGTCGATTATCAAAATGATTCCCTTTCCAAATGATCTTCAGAGTCACCTCTTTGTTTGCTTTAGCCATAAACTTCAAAGTGAGCTAGTGCTATCCTGGCCTGTTTTCTGCGTGAAGTGCCATCCATTAGCTGTGCACGACGTCATTTGGCAGTGAAACATAAACAGCACGAATGCTTTTTAAATGTGATGTCTGAGAGAACAGATTTTCTGAAAGCAGCCTGCACAACAATTTTGCTGTTCATGTCTTTTCAGGCAATTAAATCTGCTCTCATTTAGCAGAAAGAACATGCTGTCAATGTCATCTAAAGCTCATTGTACAGTGGATGTATTGGAGGATCTGAAATGCTATTTTTCTGGCACAGATTCTCTTTAATGCACCATGGCCTCCCATAATGTAACTTAGTAGCTGCTGGTCTTTTTTTACTTCAATTGCACTGCACAATACTACTATCAGAGCACGTCAAATGGACTTTGTGGACTCTTTGCTTTTGCTTCATCATTGCCGACCTGTAAATCAACAAAATGGATCACATGAATTGCTGTGACTCGCAATAGCAAAGGTCCACATTCTGAACAGGTTCTGCTTCCGCGGTATGACTTCTTGGGCTTCATTCCAACATCGTAAGTAATTTTCCACATTTTCGATCCGTCCTTGATTTTGGCGTGCAATTAATTTTGCTGTTGCATTTGTCTTTCCGTTGGTCACTCTGCCCTTCTCAAGAGCGATCTTGATCCGTTGCACGATAGTGTGGTGCTTTGCCAATGGTGGCACGCAGAGGTCTTCCGAGCACACTGGTTTTGAATGCCATGCACCCTTATTTTGAGTGTGTAGTTATTATACTGTACTTGCCTTTTTCTGCAAATTGTCGTACGGTCCTGTGCATCATGACTATAGTTGCAGCATCACAATTTATTTGAATGGCATTTCATATAACTATAGCCTTGCACATTCATTGAGCACCCTGAGACAGTATTGACTAACTACACACAATTCACAGACTCGTGTAAAGGTGTCACACAGTTATACCTTTTCAAATGTAAATTTACGAAATAACATATTCCGGTGTGCTGGTTCTCACTGTAAATGCAAATTTTATAGTTTGTAAAATCAAAAATAGCTGAGACCACTGAAATCAAAGAAAACCATGAGAAAGGAAAGGAACGACACCTCAGCTTAGCTCTTTTGGGGGTGGCCAGTGAGAATGTCTCTGGCCCAAATCTTTCTGCAACTGCCTGGCCTGACTTGATGTTTGACTGTGGCAATAATTTGTAATTTATTCAGAGTCCTGCCAAGAGCTTTCCTACTCTCTGTTTAAGACATTCTGGGATCTTTAACGCCCACCAACTTCCCCAACCAGCACGAGCAGATGAGTCCTCCGGCTTAACCTCTGACAGAAGGACCGGCGCACACATTGATGCCTGTGAAACACCACTGGGGGCAATAGTTTATAGCTGGGTCGAGATTCGAACCCAGGATACATGGCTCAAAGTTACTGGTCTTAAAGCCATCTCAAAGAAATATTTAAAGGGTTATTATATAAAAAAAACATCCTTTCGCAAAATCGAGGAAGTGAAACGGCTGACACGAATTCTTTTTTCATTTGAATGTTCTGTGCAGATATAAGATCTTTTGGTGGATTTTTAAATTTCATGTCCTTGTAAAACAATAAGTTGATCTTCCAGTTGGTCATTCAACTTTGCTTTTGAATCCTTTCCTTTTGTTTCTTCTTCGTTTTTTTTTGCAATATCTTTGTTTGTCATTTATTTGAATGAAATTTCCTCTTACTATTCATACCTTTATGATTCTCACTCCGTTGTGTGGTCAATCCAATCTGATGACATTTTGGTCATAACCAATTTGTAAATGGATCTCATTTGCTTTACTTCCTGCTACCCTTCATATTATTTTGCGTGCTCATGTCCGTAGTATAACAATTACTTGCAGTTGGCTTGCTCCACAATTTAACCTGATTTTGTTTTGCTGCTAATGCTAGAAGACCAGAACAGCAAATGAGCTTGCTACACCATGCATTCTGTCCTTCGGGCCAAGAGGTATTTGTTTATTATTTGACCACATATTTTGGTCTGAGAGTGCATGTGTTTAGCTTTGTCACAATGTTTTGATTATTTTTAACCTTGTTTGTATAAAAATGTGTTTCGCAATTGAGAAAGAGCAATGTGAGCTTTGTAATGACTATCCATTTTGGTTTTTGGGTCAGGATCTGCTGTTTCTGTTTTGTGTGTCTTCTCACTGGCAGCATGAATCTTCTAACCTCCAACCCAAGTTCTCTCTTAACCATCTGCGATGACTTCAAGTGCCACCACTACAGCTCGCAGCTGTGAGTCGGTTGCTCAACAACGAGATATCTGTGATCACAAAGCGATAGCCAAGGGTAAGCCTTCCACGGCAGGAGAAGGCTTACCCTTGGAGATTGCCCACGACTTACCCTTGGCTCATGATCCAATGATGGCCATATTTTTTCCACACCACAATATGACCTTTATCTTCAACATTTAGGGAGACAGTGTCAATTACAAGAATGTGTTGCCATCTACAATCTGTCCAAAAATAAATCACAGCGTCATGAAAATCGGAGGAAAATTATTCAAGTTATGATGAAAACGGTGTTTTTTGTTAATTAGGTCACAATCCTAAAAAAGTAGGTCAAGGACATGGATCAAATATCAGGTGCACAATTTCGGTGCAGGTGCACTAGTATGATGCAAGAACATCTCGGAATGTCGAGCGGTCTTTGAGATTCCGCATCGACAAAATGAGCAATGATAAAAAAAATGCATTCTTTTTTTCAGACCACCATTTGGCCTTGACCTTTAACCCAGAGGAGTATGATGTGAATTTAGTGTAAATGCAACTTGCTGTAGACTATCTAGTGAGGCCAATTTCGTTCTGATAAGATGAGCCTTGGTCGAGTTTTGCTGCAAAATCTCATTGCAAAAGTCGCTGCTGGCTCCGAGATAAAGCTCGGAAATTAGGAGTGTTGAGAGTGCTGGAAGAAAAGAAAGAAAGAAATCTTTAATTAATGCAAGTTTTTTTTCTCTTCTCAATGGTGGTTTAGTACTTCTAGGGTTTAAAAACTATGTGGCACCATTAAAAATTGGGGGCGCTAATTATCAAAGCAAACAGTACAACAGCAATAAGCCCTCCCCTATGCTATAGGGGGAGGCTTAACTCGCCATTGTGTTTCTGCAGCTACGTCATGGCGAGTTGTTGTGTAATTAACTCTCAAATAACTGGAAAAGTGGCAGTTGATGAGGCCTTCTGTGATTGGACAGGCTTTGTTCGATCTTCTTTGTTCGATTTTCCCATCTCAGATCTCCACTTAAATTATTCTCACTTCTGGACTTGTTTCTGACAAATTTTGCTGCTCACCTTACCTGCTCGTCCTCTGCCATATTCGGCTCCTCCGACCACATCTTGGTGAAAGTGTTGTTCTCGTTGGTTGTAGTCAGAAAGCTGCAAATGCATTGCGGCGTCTGGCAGTTTACCAAGGCCGACTGGCATAGTTTTCCTTCTGCTATCTCACTCACTGATTGATTGAATGTCTTATCTGTGACAGACATTGATTGCTGTTGGGAGTTTTTCCATAAATGCTTGGTTTCTCTGATGCACAGGTTTATTCCTCATTACTTGTGGCAATCTTAATCTTCACAGCCACAGTGCATGAACTCCTGCAATGAGGAAGTTGCCTTAAAGCAACTTGCTTATTCAACTTGGAAGGCAGATCCAACTGAGGGAAACCTTAGGTCACTCTGCAATGCGTGCAACAGGTGTATGTCTATGTCCAGACAAACAAGCACTTACGAGCAGTCACATTGAAAGCCAAACTTTCTCATCAATATCCCTCCTCTGAGACCTGGTGGCACCTGGTCAAGTTCCATCACTTTGTGCTCCTCTCTCTTTCCCTCCATCATGACCTATAGTGTCAGATAGTAGATTCTGTTCTGGACACAGGTCACTGACCTCTGTCTTCTACCATCTCTAAGCTGGTCTCAAACCCCAGCTCTTTGCCCCCTTACCTTCAAACATGTTTGTGTTGCTTCTTACATACTTGTTAACACCTTACTTGTTAACCTGCCCAAGTTCAATCTGTCTGCACATCTGTGCTACTTTCTGCCCTTTTTTTTTTCTCCCTTCTTGGGAATTGTTTCTCTGTGTTGGTACAATCATTCTCCTTGTCCAAATTTTCAAGTTGGCAGCACACCACCATATTATATTGTCTTCCATCCACACCCATAAGATTTTATACCGGCACAAACTCACCCTGTTCATCTTCCTCCCCCACGCCCTTTCTCCAGGTTACTCTTACCTGTGGTCTGTGTGTATCCACCTGTTCTCCACTGCCCCACTGTCAATACGACACCACTCCATTTGTCTTTGTCTTCTGGTTTTATTATGAGCCTCGCTTTATGTAAAAAGTATGTATGTAAAAAGGTTGCATGTGTCTTATATATTTTTGGAAAGCCATAGATTTTGGCTTTGAGATCAAGGAGAATCCATGTCTTCCTTTGAAAAGTTTTGGGTGACTGTGTACTCGCACAGTGGTCTTTAAGTTAAGGTTCATGTACAGTGCTTAGCTTTGTCCTGATGTTTTGAGGTTTTTTTTTAACTTTTAAACCTTTTTCAAATTAGAATAAAAAGGTGTAAACGTCCCTTGTAAGACCATGCATGCATTTTGGCCTTCGGGTCAGGGTGCATGGCATATTTTATTGACAAGCTTTATATGACTGCGCGTACGTTGGTCTTCAAGCTGAAATGAATGTGTTCAGATTTTTGGATTGTCACAGTTTTGAGATTATTTTTTAAACCATTTCATGTGTATAAAAAGGCCTCTCTCAATTGAGAACATGTGTCCATAAAGACTGGTTCTTAAAATGTATGCATGCTGCTGCACTCTCCCTTAGGCATTGTTGTCCCTTGACCTTCAGACAAGGTCAGAGATGGGGGGGAGGGGGGAACATTAAAATGAGCTCCATCCGACCGACCGACCGACCGACCAGCAAACGGATCATCTGTCCATGTACCCTTGTTTACGCGATATTTCAAAAACCGTTGAACATTTACCTTTCACATTGCAGATATCTATTCCTAATGACATTATCTCAACTTTATTAGATCATGGCTGTGATTGGCTGAATTATGTTGCCATACCAACCATCTCGGTAACTTGGCTTGTGTGCATGATATTTCAAAAACTGTTGACTTTCACATTGCAGATATCTACTCCTCATGACATTATCTCAACCTCATTATATCGTGGCTGTGATTGGCTGAATTATGTTGCCATGCCAACCATCTCGGTAACTTGGCTTTTGTAATATTTCAAAAACCGTTCAAGATTTAGTTTTCTCATTCCACCCAAAGACGGTGGACCTGGAGTATCAGCTCCTTGTTATTTTTTACAACCTTCAGGAGAGATTTCTCTCTATTTCGTCTATCAAGGTATTTGTGTTTGACCTATATATCAAGGTATAGGGTGTTTCGAGCTTTTTGTAGCCTATTAGCTGAATTTACTTTGATCCCATATCAACTTGCATACCTTACTGAAAAATCAACTAATCAGATGGCAGTGGGAATGCATTATTTTATCCTTTATACGAGATACATTCATTCATCTTTCATGAACATGTACATGGTGTTTTTGAACTTTTTGTGAAAATAATGACTGGTTCCTCCTCCCCCACTCTCTTAAACATGAACTCACCTGAAACAGCTATCAGATGAACTCACATTCCCTATTTGGTTGGTCGTCTGTGCTACTAATCTGTATGGAGCTCACCACATAATGAAAGTTTATAATGTCCTTGGGATCCTGGCCCAGAGTACAAACTTGCTCTTGCATATTTACTAACCGATTGTAAGGAAAACATTGTGCTTGCAGCCTCCTCCAGCCTGATACGAGCCCAAATGGTGTGCCCAATTGGGAGCATTCAGGTGTTTAAATAGGGGAAGACGTAAGTTTCTATCTGAGCCCACATGGTTGGCTAACACGTCTCCATGGATAAACATGGCCTCTGGATGAACCCCACAGGTGTGGCTAATCAACTCCTGGGAAGAGCTGGGGGAACACCGTGTTGCTAAGCATCACCTCCGGATAGGGTGGGGCGTCGACTTCTCAAAGGAGGGATGTAACCCACGTTAGAGGAAGGAATAACTGTGGGTTAAAATATGGAGGACTGAATGAGGAGAGATGTAGCAGAAGGCAGAATGTGGCACGAAGGATAACGGAAGAGTGAATGCAGGAGCCAGAATGTGAGTGCAGAGATTAGGGAGTAGTTAAGGCTCAGTGAACAGCCAACAACCTGTTGGTACAAGCTTCAAGTTCCGCTTACCAGCTTACCTCCAGGTAGCGAACATCTGATAGTCCATTGACACAAGTTTCGAGTTCAGATAACCTTTCAAGATATGCCTTTCCAATGGTATGATGATACCAGCAATTGAGTATAGTACATAACAGTACCAGCTGTGCTTGATTGGCACAAGCGTTACCGCTTGTAAGATTACATCCTGTGACATGGAGCTGTTCGGAGTTATGAGTGCTGAATCAGTGATGTCAAAGTACAAGTAACTCTGAATCTTATCTGATTATGGATCTTATTATTACTTTTTCTTCTGATTGTTGAATCAAATGTGGCTTTGAATGCCACCTATTTAGATATCAAGGTGAGGTTGACCTTTTGAATCTGCAAGTGTGCCCATTTGGAGTAGAAACAATACTTCTATGTAGCTACAACGGTTCCACTATGTCATGTCATCCAACAAGTAACTTGGAACTCAATTATTGACATGATTTGTCAGGTTTCTAGTAAAACTAATACTGAATTTTGAGTGTTGGATTGCTTGACTCTAACCGTTTAGTAGGCTTTGATCATTGAAAGTTTTTTTTTTTCTTACTGTTGTTTCAATTTCATAGTTTTACTGCACAGTCACGATTCCAGTATGTAAATTAGCTTTCCCGAATGATTATTTCTAACTGTTAAGTATAATTCAATATTTTGCAAAAATTTTATATTTTGTTGCTGTTATTCCTAGGACTGGCAGGATAGTCTAGAGGTTATGCATACTCGCCTCTGAGCTGTCTAGCCTCGGCTCGAATATCAGCCCAGCTCTAAACTGTCGTTCTGGTGTTTTCACATGCAGGGCGAGACATAAGTGTGTGTGCCATCCCTCGGATGATTGTTAAATTGGGCGTAAAACTCCTGTCTGCCAGCATTAGTTGGTGGGCGTTACAGATTCCATGGTATCCTTCACGAGTGTAGACGAGCTATCTCTGGGACCTTGGCCATAGTCCACATTACTGCACTTTCAGTTGTGTATCCAGTGTTGGAGTGGTGGCCCATCTAGGATTGTAACATTCGGCAAGAAATTGCTTTGGCAGAACTGACTCCTCTGTATGGAGCATTACACATGATGGTGATGATGATGATGATGATCCCATTTCATCATTTGTTTAATAAATTGTATTTTCACGATATTATGTGAATATTAGAAACCAGGTGGTTCGCTGTAACTCGTGTGCTCATAGTGGGTGCAGTGAAGTAAGCAATGTACTGCACATACTATTTAGTGTATGTCTACAATGTCCAATAGGAGGTCATGAACCGCTTCTGCTCTGATATCACAGATCAAATTGGACCGAAATGGAGGCTGAAACACACCACACAATTTGGAAATAATGCATCTAGTACGTTTTGGCCATTAATTGCCGTTTGTGATATAGAGCGTCTCTTTGTCACAAAGAGACATCACCACTTGTGCACAATTAATGGTACATTACATGGTCTTCACCTCATTTGCATTGTCACGTTGGGTCATGCAAGAATATAAATGGTCTATAATCTCTTAACTTATCCATCACAATTATATCAGTATTATAACTCAACTCAATGGCGTAATGGTTAGAGCATCTGCTCTGAGCATGGGAGGTCAGTGTTTCAAACCGTGTCTGAATCATACCAGAGACTTAGAAAATTGTATGTGCTGCTTCTATGCTCGATGGTCAGTATTAACAATGATAGAGCATGGACAAACACCAATAGGTTAGCAACCATTGTACAGGCTTTAATGGGCCAAATGCCATCATTCTGCATTTACGTTCCTTGTAAGGGATCTCGGAAATTATATTATATTATTGTTATCAACTGTGTCAAAGTTTTACCTATTTCTTGAAAATATATTTTACTGACAGTTTTCCCATCTATACCGAGAGCTCTGTCCATGACGTTAACAGCAATGTCTACAGCATATAGAGAGCAACTCATGAGGCTCTTTGCTTCATGCCACTATTGTGAGTTCTATTTCCATGGTGTTCAGAGCAATATGGGGTGAGGTAGGGGGTCGGATGAGAAAGGGGGGAGTTATCAGTTACGTTAACCACATTTTGGTGTGGACACAAAAGATGCCATGTCCTGTTGAGAAAAGTTGATAAATGGATATATTATTAAACTAGAACGGGCACTCATAGAGCGCATACCTTCGCCGCCACTACCTTTTTTGTTCTTGGTATGAGTGTGGGGAACTGGTTTCATATGAATGGTCTTATGACACAAACCACATATCTGTAATGTCATTACCCCCCCCCCGACTTTCGGGGGCTACGGACTAAACAACAATCAACTCACGTCGTTTTGGCGAGTCTTCACTCGCAAGCTCGGTGAATACAACGTTTCAACAAGAGAAGGTAATCTCGTTTGATGCTGGTTTCATGCAAATCGAATAAGAATTGACTGAGTTATGCCAAAAACCGCATATTTTTCAAGGGCGTGACCCCCCCCCCCCGACATTTTACCCCAACCGGTGACATGTGTTATGATGTCATTGTGTCACAAGATTGGGCATTAAATTCTGAACATTTTGGTGCTGGGTTCATGTAAAGCGGACAAGAATTGACCGCGTTATGACAAAAACCGCATATTTTTCAAGGTCGTGACCCCCCCTGACCTTTGACCCCTAACCGGTAACAAGAGTATGGGTGTCATTGTGTCATATTGCATATCACAAGATGAGGCCTTGAATTCTGAACATTTTGGCATTAGTTGCATGCAAATTGAATAAAAATTGACCGTGTTATCGTAAAAAGACGATTTTGACCTTTTCGTGACCTTGACCTTGACCTTTGACCCGAACGATCCCAAAATCTAATCGAATGCTTCCTGGCTAATAACCAATCATCCCACTAAATTTCATGCAATTAGGTTTAATACTTTTTGAGTTATACGAATCACAAGATTACAAATAGATAAATACACGCCGACCAAAACATAACCTTTCGCAGAATGCGAAGGTAACGAGAATGACAACCTTCGACGTCACGATGTCACCAGTATGCCTCTGCCCCACATTATTTCATTATTATACATACTTGTACCAAGTTTGATTTAAATCCCTGAACCCAGATTCAAAATATTAAATAATTCTTTCTGCCAGACCATGCATCCGATCAGGTTGAAATTTAAAACGAACATTCCACATGCCCACTAGATTATAACGGTGACATTTCACATTGATTGATGAAGCAGTTCAATAGAAAGATTTTTTTTAAAATTTCGTTCAAACCAATATGGCTGCCAGACAGTGTGACCTATTAATTATTCATGAACACCCTGGTATCCCCAAGGCTTGAGAAACATATAAGTGAAGTCTCCCCTTGATCTGTCCAGCCATTCTGGGGAAGAATATTTTTGAGGATTTTAGGGTACATCCAAGATGACTGCCAGACCATGTGACGTATGATAGTTATCAAACTTTATTCAGTATGCTAAATCAATCATTTGGGTGCAGTTTCACTTTGATCTGTAAAGCGGTTCTAGAGAAGATTTTTTTTTTGTTAAAAAAAAATAATAAAACAACATGGCTGCCAAACCATGTGATGGATGACATCATAATATTTTTTTTTCTGTGTTCACATCTTTCCCTAGATAGGCCACAGAAATTTTCATACTGATTGAATGCAGCATTCTACGTGTCAAATTTTCACCAGGATACCACTTCACCGATGATGTCATTGTCAACTCACTCTTATTCCCCATGCAAAGTTGTTGCCAAATGTCAACTTTCAATTTTTTCCCTGGTGTGGTTTAGGAGATACAGAGGACCAATTTTTTCCCCTTTTTTCCAACATGGCTGCCATCCCACGTGACCTATGATGTCATAATTATCATCAAAAAATTCTGCATGAGTAGTCAAAATTTGTGTCATCGAATAAGTGGTTGCAGAGAAAACATAAAATTTGCTTGGATGTATGTACGTACAGACGGATGGACACACAACCTGAAAACATAATGCCACCTGCAACTTTGTCACCGGAGGCATAAAAACAAACTAATGCACACACACACACACACACACACACACACACACACACACACACACACACACACACACACACACACACACACACACACACACACACACACACACACACACACAAACACATTTCTCCTTTAGCAATAGATGCAAAAATCTAGTATAATTTCTCTCGTGGCTCCGGAACCAAACAACCAATATATTTAGAACATCCCTCACAGCTCCCATCGTTCCCTCCCTACCCCACTTTCCGACATGATCAATAGTAAATACCATCATTTTAAACTTACCCTGTACATTCACACACCCCAGATATGTCCTTCCCATCTGTGTTCAGCAGTGCCCAAACGAGATGCGGTGTCTTTTTCAAGGAAATCTACCTGATACATCCAGCTCCCATGTAAATATGTCTGGCACAAGCTTTGTGTATTTTCACGTCGCAAAGATATCCTTTGCTTAAGAGTTGGTTACCGCTATTTGGTTTAACGGTGAGGCACAACATCATCTTTCCAGTTGGAGACATGCATTAAATAAATCACCAAACCTGCCATGTTCACAGATTCAAAGTCCATTTACTGATAGCGATCCTTCGGAGATTTGTGTAGCACACGCCCGTCCACTCGCGCCTTGCAGCAGCTCACATGGTCGGGAGTTTGCAGTACGGGCAGCTCCCTGTTCGGCAAGCTGAGAAAGTTCTCCAAGTCTTTCATTGTGCAGAGGCAAATCCCTTTCTCTCAGGTCCTTTTCCTCATATTTTCATCTTCTTTGAGAAGCTTTATCAGCCATTTTAGGTATCAATCCTTATCTCACATACAATATATACTCTATAGTGCCCCGAACACTGCCATTTATAGGGATTTCTGCACATTTATGTAAATCCATGACCTCTTCATCACAGGAAAAACAATTGTATCACTTTGCAGACGATTCTCCTCTGCAATAGGATATTTCCACCTTTTTCTACCAGGTGGGCTGTGGCAGCACTCCTATTTGTCTATTAGGAGAAAATGAGCAACTGTTCATCTTCCAAAAATGTCTTTTGGTGTAATAAATACCAATATTCTCAATTTGCTCCTCCACGAAGACCGGTAGTCAAATTCACCCCCGCCACCCCCCAACTTATTCCTCTGGTCAGCCTCTGGAGACGAGACAGTTGCGACAGCTCCTGAGCATCAATATTCACTTTAACCTGCGCTGGCAGATCACATCTCCAAGCTGGCCTTGAACACCAACTGCTGACTCAGAATTTTTTTACAGGGCCAAGCCCTTCTGCCATCTTCCACTTGAAATGTTATACAAAGCCTCCACCTGCAGTATCATGGAATATATATTCACCACTGTGTACTAGTGCTGCTGTTTCCCATCTCTCCCCCACCATAGAGCCTTTGGAATTTGGAGCATTACATACATGGAGAGGGAATAGTGAGGTTGAAGTCCAATAATTTCAGCATGCTTGCACACAATAAATATATGGCCCTTCCCAAGCTCTCATTAGGAAAAATTGCCACCACTTTTTTGTCTCACAATTTCAGTAAGGAACAAGCTATAATTATTAAACTTGGCTTAACTGTTATATAGCAATTTAACCAAACCAAGTGATATCTGATAACACGACCCCAATTCAGAAGACATTGAAATAATGGATCTTTGGTAGTATCGTAGTTGTTCGCACCTTGTCATCCTGAGAATATTGGTTGTGTCATAGGTTGTGTCAAAGGTAGTCCCTTTTGCAGAAGTCATCTGCATCCCACCAAGCAGTTTGATGAATAACTGCACCGTCCTGGTCCTGAGTATTCACATACCTCTCACCTCGAGCTCGATGAAGCTGCCTTTGCATAACGGCAGCCATACCCCAATAACTGTGTTGGTCCGCAAGCTAAACCAGGTGAGGGTAATGCATGGGCTGGTGCCTACCTATGAAGGAGAACACCGATCTGCTTTCATCCCTCATCAGTGCACGAATAGCTGCTATTGTGGATGTAGCAGAAGAAGCAGAATATTTTTCCTAACCGGTATTGAATGCATTGTGGCACAGCAGTATGGGCTGCTGTAAAGTTCATCGGTACAGGTGCTACATCAGTGCTACAGACTACCCGCTGCAATTGAACACGTCTCCAATCATCTTTCTTGTCAAGCCACGAGGAACAGATGTGTGCGACCGAGAGAATGGGGTTGGGTCTGTGCACATCTAACCCACTATAATGTGGACACCTAACCCCCAAAAATCTGCTCTGCTGCTCTTGCGCATCCTCTTTCTGCACTGTTCAGCACCATATAATTTGCTCGAGGTCATTTTCCATCTGCATAGAAGTCAGCCAACATCACTGCATTGTAAAAACGGATCGCTTTAACTGCACACCTTGCAGCTTACTTCCAATGAGGTCCTGGAATCCATCATCACAATCAACATCAAATCCTTCCTTTTCTCCAACAGTCTGATCTCAGACCATCAGGTCGGATTCAGACCAGTCACTCGGCCCTGGACATGTTGCTTTTGCTCTCCCAACAATGGATGGAGGTCCTCGTTTTCAGCCGTGAGATCAGGGATCATCAACGTTTGCAGCTGCCTCCATCTTGTTCACTCCTTGTGTCCTCACTGCCCTCATTCTTCTCAACATCCATTATTTCTCCAAGTCTCCCTCTATTATGTGCTACAACCCTGCTCTTTATACTCTTCCTTTGTTCTGTTACATCCTGAGTCATTCTGTGTTCTAGTTCCTCAATGAGGCTCAGCACTGTATATAAAAAAAGGAAAAAACATTCGTTCTTGCAAAATCACCTTCCAGACTCACAGAGTTGATGCTCCAAACCTCTTGATGCGTTTGTTGGTATCCCCTGGTTTACAGTGAGACTAAGACTGCATCTTCTTTCCTGGCTGCTCAGGTCCTCTTAAAGGTGTGGGAGGATGTTGCAGGCACACTCGATAATTAGTCGGAACCCTTGCAACAAATGCTGGTATGACATTAGGGTTCAAGGTCACCATTCCAGTGAAAAATACCATTCGGCGTTTAAGATTATGGCATAAGCTTGCCAGCTCAACTGCTTGCTGATGGACATTTTTTACCCAAAGTTATGGTATGACCATCCGTTCTGTCCTTGTGTGCTCGGATATATGTGTTTGACCATGTGGTTTGGTCTTTGGGCTGAAGTGTATCCATACATTAGCTTGACAAGCTTTGTTTGACTGTGTACTTTGGCAGTGGGGCCGAGGTGCATGTCCTAGCTTTGTTGCAAATGTCCTAGTTTTTAAACTTTTTTTTTAATGAAAAAGTTGGTCTCGTAAGGCCAGTGACCTAATCCATCCTTGTATTGATTCCCTTGTATATAGTAATCCATCCTTGAATTGATTCCCTTCCCAAGGGATGGGCTGGTTTTGCTAAAAGAAACGGTTGGCTGACTGATACTATGGGTATCACAGACTGCAACTAAAAGTTGGACATAGCTATTTCAACTGTAATTACCCTTTCTTTCGGCGAGGGTATTGCGTTTGGGTCCGTTTGGTTGTTACTTGCAAAATGGAAGATTTTTTTAAGTATATTGGTCAGTCGATTTTGTTTTTCTGTCTGTCTGTTTATTGCCGACAGGTCACAATACTAAACCGATCGTCATGAAACATTACCAAGTTGTAGAGATAGTTTCAACTGAGAAGTCTATTGATTTTGAGGTCAAAGGTCAAACGTCATCTTGAGGTCAAACTTCTAAAATCATCAGATTTCCTCTGAAAAAT
>NC_140964.1:118498605-118548605 GCF_056783735.1 Eptatretus burgeri
ACGGCCACGACCCAGGTGACGTGAGTCCTGCAATGGGGATGGTTTGATTGTCAGTGCCTACTTATGGGAATGAGTGTCTGGCCTACTGGACCAATCAGTGCTGCAACACTTGGATGTGGTCAAGAGTCCTGGATAAATGGTTTCAAAGCTTTTTGACCAATTTTCACTTCAAGCAGGAAGGGCAGACGATGACAGCTCCTCGTGCTGGTATGTCCCGAGAGAGACAGTTCCCGATTGCTGGGCTAGTGCGGGATGTGTTGGAAGCAGTGAGAATTAAATGTGCCCTGGAAAGTTGTTTTATTGTGGAGAGCTCTGCAAACTTCATGGTTGCATTTCCCCAAACTTCCTCTTGCCTGAGGATGTCCTCCAACTGATGGAACCTGATTCACTCAGGAGCCCTCCATCCCCAAGTTCCATCCAAGTGACTCTTCAACGGGATCATCTCCATTTTATTTGTCTTCTTTCTCTCTTTTCTGTCTTTCTCTCCATGTGTGTCATCAGTTGTTATCTCCAATTTGTGGGTTTCAGAAGGTGGAATAGAGTACTTCTAGGTCTCAAGGTCTGTTGATTTTGATGAAAACTCCGTTGTGTGTATATATGTAGAAACCATATCCATTAACAAGGACACGAGCAAGCTATGGCACTCATTTTCCTCGTAGGGCAGTTCATTTTCCACTTATTGTTGTTTCTACTTTCTTCACCAAACCATGAGCTTCTTTCCCTAATTGTCTGCATGTTCGAGTGTTTGATCTGTGATTATTAGAGATCGGTGATGTTTTGCCATGTTGGTTTTAGCATGATAGTTTTCCTGGAGCATGCTGAATTGCTGATTTGTCCATTTAATTGGAAATGGTGCATTTGTTCAACGTTATATATGTAGGACTAATCAAGTTAAAACTCCACGTCAACATGGCAGCAGGATATCCTTCGTTAGACACAGGCAATTGGCATCTTACCGGCATTGAGCATTGGGAAAAACGAATTAAATGTAACGCATGGCTATGCATGACCTTCCACGGGTTCATAAGATCAAGGGTCTAAGGTCAAATTGTCATCCTCCAGCTGTTTCCCGCTGCTAACTTACAGGCCAAGTATAAAGCGAATAATTGCAGTGCAGATTGAGAATTTGTCCCCCTTCCAAAGTTCCGTGTCCCCTTCATTGTGAGTCCAATGCCACTGAAACACGAATAGTCATTGCAATTATTTCAAATGTTATTTAAATTTGCACATTTTTCTTACTGAGAGCACGTTTTCCAAAGTTTGTGTAAAATATAATATCATGGTGGAATTATGTTTGATTTTATTTGTTGGCCTGTTGGTATATTTTGATTGAATTTTATTTTTAGCTCACCCTGACTTTAGTCCGGTGAGCTTATGCAATCGAGCAGTGTCCGTAGGTGAGTAAGTGAGTGAGTCAGTCAGTTCCGTCTGTCCGTAAACACTTCGGTCATTATCGCTTGAACCAAACACACGATTTTGATGAAACGGCCACAAGCTTCATATCTGATGCCTAACGAAGGTATATTGACCGCATCAAAATCTGCTATTTTTAAGGGAGTCTACGGGGGTGTCTTTAACCCCCACAAAATTAGGGACTGTATTTGCTCTCTTCTCTGAAACTACACACACGATTTCGATGAAACAAGTTTCTTCACGGCATTCAAAAAAATCAATGTCTGAGGGGGTTTAAGGGGGTTTGAGAATGACTGTCGCTCCTGATCCAGGTGAGCTCCTGGACGCGCGATCCTATTTTTAATGATTATGGACAATGCAATGAAATAAATCTTGATGAGAAATGCCATTAAAACTTTATGTGATAAGACAAAACGTACTCAAAAGGAATTTGATAAAATTGTTATCTAAGAAACTGAGTAAATGGAATGTTCAGTCACCGAGACTTATTGTCAAAGGGTTTTTTTAGTAAGTTAATTGTTTCGGCAGAGAAAGGCTCACATTGATGTTTTTTTTCCTCCACTTCTGGGCTTTGTACCCACAGTCTGAGCAGTTGTCTTGGTTCATTTCAGTTGTTGTAGTTCATCTCAGCAGTTGTTTGTCTTCCCAATCATCTCTGACACACCTGCTTTAAAGGGAAGTCTGTTGCTTCATTTGGTTAGTCTTTCTTTGTATGCTCACTTGGTGATGAAAAGTGCTTGCCAAGGGTGTCTTGGTAGATGCATTCTCTTTGTCGAGGAAGTTCCAGTGATGGAGTCCATCAGGAAATGTTTTCACAATTGAGAAAAGCTTTGCTTTATAAGCATTACATTTATTTTGCTGAGCTGCTGAATAGTCCGACAATCTGATGCTGGTTAACATACTCAGTAAAAGACCCTGTGTGCACCCAATTAAAGTCATAGTGAGGATCAGTTATGGCTTCGGAAATTTGGGATGAAATTCGATCAAGGCCTCATTCAAATACCCAATGAAAGGACTGAATATGAGACAGGAATGTGTTGCATTGACAGTCAAGCTCAACCAAAGCTACAGGTTCAAAGGGATCAAATGTTGATTGTGCATTTTTGTGTTCCCATTGCTCTCCCACCAGGTTTGTTTGAACATCTTGGAATTACCTCGTAACCTGCCATGTTTCATTAGTGAAGCTCATCATCCCAACCTTTTCCTTGGTTCTTGCAAACCAACAGCATATCGTTCTTATTAATGATAATTTTAGCCATCTGCTGGGTATGACCAGTCATTCGACGACTTTTTTTTTTTCAAAAAAAATGAACATTTCAACTTGTGTCTTCACCTAGATCTTAGAGGAAGGTCAATTACTGATTTGTGGCTATCATTTCAATCTAGAAACTTTTCTCCTTTTTTTTTTACCTCCTTTAAAAGTATTACATTTGTAGTGAATACAACTTGCTTTTATTCATTATCTACAGTCCCTCGGGTTGTTCATGATGTGCAGTTTCACCAGTGTAGTGATGGTGAAGATCTTAGTTGATGTGTCAAGATCATAGTGTCTGAATGTGACCAGTTTTATGTGAAGAGTAGTCCGGTTATGGGGCAGAAACGGCACTTGTAATCATCATAAAGCTTGAATCCAACCACAAATTGGCCAAAAGATTGCAGAGCTATGTTTGTCTGTTCCTTGTTGTGCATCTTGGGCAAATATAATGCATTATATATGAAGAAATGTGCATCTTGAGCACTCAGCTCCATCTCCTGAACCTGATGTTTCTCAGATGATTTTTCTCACTTTTGTTTAAGCATCTGGCCTCCATTTAGTCCATATTTTTTGCAGTTCAAAAATTCAGTTCCACTATCGTTCTAGATTATAATAGAAGCCAGGAGTAATGCAGCAACTTCTTTGCAGTTTCTCAACAGTAAAAGCCAGGAAAGGGAAAGCTCAAGCCATCCAGGTGATATTTCACTCGCTGTCATTCGCAGAAAATCGAGAACAGCGATCTTACAATTCAGGAGTGGATAGAACAGATCTTGTGTAGACACTTAGCCAGATAGTTAAATTACAATTTCTAATCTTTTTGTCTGACTTGTGCTGATTGCTGCAGCCAAAGATCTCAAATTGTAACACTCATCCTCAGACACTAGTCTTCGTTCCACCTGTACTAGTGCTGACAGACTCTTTGGCAGAGCAGTTTCAAGGGTAATCATTTTTACTTCCTCCAGAGCTAGGCACAGCCTGGCAGTAGGGGATAGGATGGTTGCTTAGCTGCAAATCAGCAACAGATACCAATTGATTGTTCCATTTTCCTGATTACAACAAACCAACATGGCCTGTTCTCTCAGGGGATGTAGTGATATGTACTAAAGGTGCCGGAGTAGTTATACACATTTAATGCTGGGATTTTCTGCCCACTCATTATGTCGACCTCCAACAGTTCACTGTTTCTAGTTTTTACATTTGGTGGTAGGAGGGGTAGAGGGTAGGAGTCAGAGTTATAAATGAGGCCGGATAACATGTTTCACATTTGCAATAAGAATTTAAGGCCCTGTCACACCTTGACGATTTCGCCAACATATGCCTGACGTATGCAAAATTGGGCTAAAACGCCGGCACACGTCGAATACGCTATGGGTAAGTTTGTATACATTAAGAGCACACTGAAAAACACTGCCATACGTCGTAGTACGCTGGCTTTCATCGTTGTACTTTGCGGTTGTCCTCAAATTTTAGCATGCTTGAAATTTTACAACGTATGCCAGCGTATGTCTCACACGTTCCGCTACGCTGGCCATAAGTTGTAGGCACGTTATGCGATCGTTGACATACGTCGACACACATTACTTGTAAGTTACTCATAAGTCGAAACACGTCGATGTAATGATTAGCGTACCCGAAACTTATTTATAACCGATGAGTAGCGTGTTGTAGTCACGTTACATGATCGGTTGACACACGTCGAGGAACGTTATGCGATCGTTGACACACGTCGAGGCACGTTACATGATCGTTGACACACGTCGAGGCACGTTACTTGTAAGTTACTCATAAGTCGAAACACGTCGAGGTATTGCTTGGCATACCCAAAACTTATTTCTAACCTGTGAGTAACGTGCTTTGAACCGATGTGTAACGTACCTCCAACGCATATTGACGTATGTAGACGTATTTGATTGACGTCTTCCGGACGACCACAGAACTTACTGAACGTGTTTCAAATTTACAGCTACCGTATAATGGCATATTGGCAGCGTTTAAAAAAAACAACAACAATAACTTCCGATATTTCGTCATGTGCCGTTACGTCACGTCTGATTGCCTCTTCAGTTTGCTCATGTCTTATTCTTAGTTCCTCCTTTGTGAATATTTCTGTTTGAGGATATTGTCACGTCGATGTCGAAACTTAAAAACAAATGTCCGGATATATTTTAAAATTCATCATAGACTTAAAAAAAAAAAAAACAAAAAAAAAAACAACCAGATATTTCATCACGTGCCATCACGGAGCCAAGGAGAAAAAAAAGAAAATGTGCCTTGACCGAGAAAATAAGTTTCGGGTATGCTAAACATTACCTCGACGTGTTTCGACTTATGAGTAACTTACAAGGAACTTATGTCGACGTGTGTCAACGATCGCATATCGTGCCTACAACTTATTCCCAGCGTAGCGGAACGTGTGAGCCATAGGGCGAGTACGTCATAAAATTTTCAGCATGCTTGAAATTTTACGACGTACTAGACGTACCACGAAATATGACAGCGCACTTCATCGTTTTTCAGCGTGTTCTTAACGTATACACAACTTACCCATACCGTATTCGACATGTGCAAGCGTTTTAGACAAATTTTTCATAGGTCTGCATCTGCTGGCTAAATCGTCAAGGTGTGACCGTGGTTGACACTTCCAATTTTCAGGTGGTTATGATTTAAATCGGCGTGCGGCAGGTTTTTAACAGGCTACGCCACGAGTTCGTCGGCGATACGTGCAGCACGCTATGCCTAAGTTAAACTATCGTTGGGCATAGGTTGTTAACGCCGACAACAGGCTAAGCATTCGTTGGTATAAGTTATCTATAAGACAACGAAACGTTCTGTGCCCGTTACTAATATGTTATGAATACGATCAAAACTTAAAAAAACATCTAAATTTCAGCGTATGCCAACGTTTTACATGCATTTTTATACGTTGCCATTGCTGGCTAAAATGTCAAGGTGTGACAGCGCCTTTAGTCCTGTTCACAGGTTTGCAGTACCTGTTTCGTGCAATGTTGTACTTCATCCTGCCGCTGGCGGGACGTTGTTTTCCAATTTAGGAATTAGACAGGTTAACCATGTCTCGTCCTGTGTTCCTTCTTGTCTGAAACTGGATCAGGTCCGGCTTGGGTCACAGGTGTCATGGTGGTATTCACAGAGGCTCTTCGGCCTCCTTGACAAGGCAGCCAAATTGGCACTATAAGTGATTTCCTCGGTTTGCATCTGGCATGGGGAGTGCAGTCGTGTGGTGAGTGGTCAGATCTGCTGCCGTGGCACTCGGACATTGATCTGCTCAGACAGGTATATCATAGTGACAGAGCACAATAAACAAGTGCCACACTTTGCACATGTGTAAAGAGATGTGTTTCAAATTACTGTAGGGCCCCACTGTTCACGGGGAATAAATTCTTGAAAAATTCCGCGAATGTCGAGGCATTGTTTAAAAACAAATTATTTTTGTTTTTTTAACATGGTCTTGGCTCGTGAAAGAGTCATTACACAGAACAAATCACGACACAACATAACAAAGGGAACAGCAAGAGAAAGGGGAAAAACATCAGCAGGGCGGAGGGAGAAAGTAGTCTGAGATGGACAAATAAGGGATGCAGGTAACAATGAGGGGTAAGGGAAAACGCAAAGGGGTGGACAATATGGATACATCAGCAAAATTGTGTTTTACAAATTTG
Organism: Eptatretus burgeri; assembly: GCF_056783735.1. Lineage (NCBI taxonomy): Eukaryota > Metazoa > Chordata > Myxini > Myxiniformes > Myxinidae > Eptatretus > Eptatretus burgeri. The sequence goes on from NC_140964.1 coordinate 118,504,951, forward strand.
TGATTTTGTCAGGGTCTGAGGAGAGGGAAGATGATGCTGCCTGTGTCAGAAGGATGTGGGATGTCACGTAAGAGAGTGGAGTTGTCAGTACAGATATAGAGAGGGTTTTGCAGAGAGTCAGTGAGATCATTGATGAAGATTAGGAATAATATGGGGCCGAGAACCCTGCCTTGGGTTACTCCAGCCTTGACCAGCAGAGAAGATGAAAGGGTTCCGTTGAGAGCCAGCAGATCCCCCCCCACCCCCCCCCCCCCGACAAGTGCTATACTTGAACAGCACATTTGAAGGGTGGCATATTGTGGTGGACATTTGTAGGGTCAAGCAGGAATTCCGCATCCCGAGGTTCCTGGGCCTTCCTCCGGGTGAGGCTGGACCACGAATCAAGAGGATTGGTCCCTCTCATTGGCTGCCCGCTCCACCAGGCTCTATGGACAATGCTACCTGAGGCATCCAAGACCTGTCATGAATTGATTTCTTGTGGGTTTCAAAAAGTATGCAGGTCTTCACGATGCTAGTGCAAAAAGGCAGCATTCCCATGCACAGCACTTTGTTCCTATGGAGGATAAATTTCTTTAAAACTTAGACTGTTAATTTCAGGAGTGTTACATGGACTACTCCAATGCAGTGAACTCTCCATATAAATATCATTTTTAATCTTGAAAACTGGATTCATGTTGTAGCCCAAAGGAAAATTGGTGAATACATTTTTTTTGTTTTGTTCTAGCAGTCACCTTGTGGCTATTTTGAAAAATGGTGACTGCATTGTAAAGAACTATTCAAAATGGCATGGAATCGAAAAACCTAAGCATGCTTTCACATTTGGTGGCCATCTTGGAAAATGGCCACCCAGAGAAATTTTTTTGAATGGCTCTATATCCAATTTTATTTGGTATAGTATATATATATATATATATATATATATATATATATATATATATATATATATATATATATATATATATATATATATATATATATATATATATAAATAATTTGCTACCTGGGAAGGGGGATCAATAGTGATAATGTGGAAAGAATAGTGTGGATCGTGTGTTTGCAGAGTAGGGCAGAATTACTCTTGCATAATGGGATCTGGCAGTGGTAAGTCATACCTAATATGTGTACTGATAGGGCAGTGATTGTAAACAATAAAGCAAAATAGGGTAAGATTGTATGACGTAAAACCTCCTGTACAGGTGAAGCCAGGTCATGACTTGAGAACAAAAGGCACGAGGAAAGCATGTTGCGCTATTCATAGGAATCATCACAGGTCATTTGGCCAGAGAACTACAGGCCATGTCATTATAGTAAGCTGTGGAAACCTGATTGAGGGAGGAACGATTATTCAAGTGGTGGAAGCAGCCAGAAGATGTTATCGCCCACAGACTGGGCAGCCTATAGCACAATCTGCTGCTCATGAAGGTGGTCCCAGAGGAGTAAAAGGCCATGTCTGCGCATGCGCACAGCTGATTCTCTCTCTCTCTCTCTCTCTCTCTCTCTCTCTCTCTCTCTCTCTCTCTCTCTCTCTCTCTCTCTCTCTCTCTCTCTCTCTCTCTCTCTCTCTCTCTCTCTCTGTCTCTCTGTCTCTCTGTCTCTCTGTCTCTCTGTCTCTCTGTCTCTCTGTCTCTCTGTCTCTCTGTCTCTCTGTCTCTCTGTCTCTCTGTCTCTCTGTCTCTCTGTCTCTCTGTCTCTGTCTCTGTCTCCTTCATCGCTGTCATCTCATCTCCTGGCCTCCTCATCACCATTTCTCTTCACCATCCAATCTTCCACCCTGAGCCACACTTTTCCTTTGCCCCACCAGCCTGCGCAGGTCATAGCAGACCAAAGAACAGCTCATGCTGACCTAAAGTCCTCGTCTGCTGCCTTTATTGTGTGAATCTGGTATCGTTGGTGTCAAATGCTGTTAATTATTTCTATTGTACATAAAGGCCCAGTCACACCTTGACGTTTTAGCCAGCGATGGCAATGTATTAAAATTTATGTAAAACGCTGGCTTACGTTGAACTTTTGATGTTTTTTTTTAAAGATTCGGATGTATTCATAGCGACTTGGTCTTATGTATAACCCATTAGTAATGGACACAGAACGTTTTGTTGTGTTATAGATAACTTATACCAACGAATGCTGAACCTGTTGTCGTCCTACACAACCGATGCCCAACGATAGTCTAACTTAGGCATAGCGCGTTGCACGCATCACTGACGATGTCGTGACGTAGCCTATTAAAAGGCTGATGCACAACGATTCGAATCATAACTGCCGTAGAAATGGAAGTGTCAACATCGCGGTCACACCTTGGCGATCTTGCCAGCGTATGCCGACCTAAGAAAAATGTGTCTAAAACGTTGGGGCAGGTCAAATACGGTACGAGTAAGTTTTGTATACGTGAGTAGAACGCTAAAGTACGCTATCATACGTCGTAGTAAGTAGAGTAAGTCTTATCAAGAAATTTTAAACATGTTCAAAATTTTACGACGTACTTGGTGTATAACACACGTTCCGCATGCGATGGGGATAAGTTGTACACACGATATGCGGACGCTTACACACGTCCACAAAGGCTACTTATAAGCTACTCATAACTCGAAACACGTCGCGGTAATGTCTTTTTTACGCGAAACTTATTTCTAACTTATGTTTGACGTGCTTTGAACCAATTCTTTACGTAGTCCCAACACACCTTGACGTATGTAGATGTATTCCAATGACGTCTTCCGGTCGACAAAAAAAAAAAATGAACGTGTTTCTAACTTACAACTGCCATATAAAGACGTGTTCCCAGCGGTTTTGGGAATTGGTATATAAAAATGGTGCTCATAAAAGGGGAACCCAACAGTGTTTTCGAGTCCTTTTTGAGTCGATGTCCATGTCAGCAGTAACAGTATTAGTATTAGTATTAGTAGTAGTTTGTTGATGTTGGCAGTAGTAGGTGAGTGTGAGGGGGAGGGTGTGGGTTATGATGGATCCTCCTTGCGTCCGCGTGTCCATGGGTAGGAGACATCTTTGCACCATTGTTCGAAGTTCTTCGCGGTTAATTTTTTTATGGGGCTTTTTCAACAATGAGCTATGGCTTGTTTTTACGATTTAGGTCTATTCGTAACGGGTTGGACAAATGCACAATGAACTAATAATGTGCATAGAGCGCTTCGATAACTTATAGATACGGTATACCAACGAATAATTATCGTGTAGCCGGCGTTAACAAACTATGCCCAACGATAGCCTAACTTATCCATATCGTGCGGCAGTTTATCTTTGCCGGTGACGTGGGGTTTGCTATTCATAGGCTGCCACTCAACGATTTAAATGGCTGCATCTCCACTATTGAAAGTACAGGCTTGCGCTCAGCAATTGGATTTTTTTTTACACTCAACGACTTTTAAACGGTACCACTCAGCTATTTTCATTGTTTACAATGAACAATTTAAATTGCTGTCACTCGCCTTTGTTTTTTGACGCTGGCGCTCGGAAATTTTAATCGTTTCTATTGAACGTGCTCAATCGCTCAAACTCCACTATTGAAAGTAGATGCTTGCGCTCAACAATTGAATTTTTTTTACACTCAACGACTTTTAAACGGTACCACTCAACTATTTTCATTGTTTACAATGAACGATTTAAATTGCTGTCACTCGCCTTTGTTTTTTTGACGCTGGGGTTTGGAAATTTGAAGCGTTTCTTCTGAACCTGTTAAACGCACAAACTCGACTATTTTAAATAGATGCTGCCGATGGACAATTGGAATCATAGCCAAGCTAGACATCGAAGTGTGAGCATCCTCGTCATGCCGAAGAAAAGTTTGAAGAATGCTGCAAATAAGTGTCCCGCCGTGGCCGTGGACGCTGACGCAAGGACGATCCATTATACCGACGTCTTTCAGCCTATGAGTAACTTAAAAGTAACGTCGGTCGATGTGTGGCAACGATCGCGTAACGTGCCAACAACACGTTAATCATAGGTTAGAAATAAGTTTCGGGTACGCTAAACATTACCTCGGCGTGTCTCAACTTATGATTAACTTACAAGTAGCATGTGTTGACATCTGTCAACGATGGCAGACCGTGCATACAACTTGTGGCCAGCGTAGCGGAACGTGTGAGTCATACGCCGGCATATGTCGTGAAATTTCAAGCATGCAAAAATTTGAGGACAACCGAAAAGTACAACGTTTAAAGCCAGCGTACAATGACGTATGGCAGTGTTTTTCAGCGTGCTCTCAATGTTATCAAAACTTACCCATAACGTATTCAACGTGTGCCAGCGTTTTAGAAAAAAAAATTCAAAAATCGGCATACGTTGGCTAAAACGTCAAGGTGTGACTGGGCCTTAAGATCGGGTTTTCACGTCTTGCCTTCCCTATTTGTCTGTCCTTGTCAGGTCAGGTCAGGTATGGGAGCATGTGCCAGAACAGCGCGTCGCTGCGTCCACTTTCCGCCGGTACTCCAGGGGCCTCCGTCTGGCCATCCCCCAGGCAGATGCCAGGCCCATCCCCATCTCCTTGAGATGATGGTCAACCTGCTGCAACCATGAGGCACGTGGTCGGCCCACTGGCCTCCTCCACTCATGAGACTCCCTCGCTGAGAGAATCTGGTGAGCAGGATCAGCGTCAGGAAAACGAGCCACATGTCCATACAGCCGCAGCTGACGCTCACGGACTATGCAGGTAACAAATCTCATCCGAGTCTCTCTCAGCAACCGCTCGTTGGACACAAAATCCGACCAGCGATAGCCAAGGATTCTCCGAAGAGACCTGGTACCAAAGGAATTAAGTCTCCGTCTCAGATCCTTGGTCAAAGTCCAAGTCTCGCACCCATAGAGCAAGACTGGAAGTACCAGGACCTGAAGACTCGGACTTTCGTCCTCCCGCACAGGTACCGGCAGCGCCACACCCCATGATCCAGTGAATCCATGACTCCCCAGGCCCGACCCAGACGTCTATTGACCTCCGGCTCACAACCTGCGGAGACATGAATATCACTGCCAAGGTAAGTGAATCTATCCACGACCTCAACATCCTCACCACAAACAGACACAGACAGGACAGCAGCATCCAAGATGTCACCGAAAGCCTGGATCTTTGTTTTGACCCAAGAAATCCGTAATCCCAACGGCTCCGACTCCTCATTCAGCACCTCGAGGGCCCCAAGAGGATGTCTAAAGTCTCCGCAAAGATGACTGCATCATCTGCAAAATCAAGGTCCGAGATCTTGACATTGCCAAACGATGCACCGCAACTTGATCTCTCCGACATCCTCCCAAAAATCCAGTCCATACAAGTGCTGAAAAGTGTGGGGGCAAGTACACAACCCTGACGAACTCCAGTAACAACTGGAAATAAGTCAGAGATGGTACCACCACACTTCACAGCACTCTCAGTACCAGAGTAGAGTTCAGACATCAGATCGATCAGTTTTGGTGGCACCCCACGAAGACCAAGAATCCTCCAGAGGACATCCCGATTCACTGAATCGAACGCTTTACAGAGATCAACATAGGCTGCAAGCAGCCCCTGCGAAACTCGTCTGCGTTCGGTGAGGACACGAAGTGCAAGGATACGGTCAATCGTTGACCTCTTTGGTGTAAAGCCTGACTGCTCTGGACGCTGGTGCTCAAGCAGATGGTGGCGAACCCTATCAAGAATTATCCGAGCAAAGACCTTGCCCGGCACTGAGAGCAGCGTCACCCCTCGGTAGTTGTTGCAGTCTTGGCGATCACCCTTCCCTTTCCAGAGAGGGACAACAAGGCCCCCTCTTCCAGTCAGTTGGGATGATGCCTGTGTTCCAGGCAGAGCACAAAACTGCATGCAACGGCAGCGAGTGCAGCATTTCCACCAGCCTTGAGAAGTTCGGCATGGATGCCACAGATCCCTGGAGCTTTGCCCCGTTTCAACTGGTTCACCGCAGCCCGTGTTTCCACAAGCGATGGTGGACCACAGTTGGTCGAGGGTCAGCAACAGGGATTGTAACACCCTTGACGTCCAACTCGACAGCTGGGGGATCAGCCTGGTACAACCGCTCAAAGTAACCGGCCCAGCGGGCCTCACTTCAGACTCCTCTGTCAAGAGCCTACCACTCTCTGCTCGAACTGCAGTGCTCCGAGGGATGGGCTTGGATGGGCGTAATGCGCGAATTCCCCTGTAGCGGGACGAGAATCACCTGTCCACAGGTGATGCTCTACCCCTCACAGATTCCTCGCACATAGGCCTCCTTGTCCACCCTCAGTGCACGTACAGTTTTACGCCTCAGCTCCCTGAACAGCTCAGCTCTGCCATTCAGCCTGGCCCTGCGACTCTGGTCAATGGTATCCAGTGTCCCTTGAGAGACAAAATTCTTCTTTGCCCTGCGGTGAACTCCAAGGCATCCACCGGCAACATCAGGACGGTGGTCTTGAAGGTGCTCCACAACTCTTCAGGACCCCCCAAAGCACCCAGACCCCCAAGTGTCCACTCAGCCTGTTCGCAAACTCCTCAGCTACTCTCTCATCCCTGAGCTTGGCAACATCCAGCCTAGGCTGGGATGGTACCATTCTCCAGGATTTAAGGTGCAGCTTTAGAGTTGCTACAACAAGCCTGTGGTCAGTATTGAGGAACTGAGCACTCCGGTAGACCCTGCAGTTCTGGATCATCCTCCAACGACCGTCAATGAGGACATGGTCAATCTCCTTTGCCACACCGCCAGCGTTGGAATACCAAGTCCAGCGATGAGCTTGCGGGCGCTGAAACCATGAACCAGCCACCCTAAGTCCATGACTTCTTGCAAAGTCAAGGAACTTAGTGCTATTCTGGTTCATAGTTCCTGACCCATGGGGACCAACACACACCTCATAACCATCCCTATCAGTTCCAGTCGATGCATTGAAATCCCCCAAGACTAGAAGTGTATCTCGTCTGGGGCACTGATCAACCACAGACTCGAGTGTGGCGTAGAATGTGTCCTTCACGGTAAGATCACTCGCCTCAGTCGGAGCATAAATAGAGACCAGGGAAATGACACCTAAGGAGTGACGAATCCTTAATCTCATAATACGCTCGTTGACCGGTGTTACCTCAATTATCATTGGGGTCAGCTTATTGGACACAGCTACAGCAACTCCTTGGGTATGGTAACCATCAGAGCGACCAGACCAATAGTAGGTGTAACCACCCACCATTATCTCGCCGCAATCCGGTCTCCGAACCTCAGAGAGAGCTGCAATCCCGATGTCCAAACGCTTGAGCTCAGATGATAACAGAGACAGGTGATCATCCTCTCTTAGGGATAGGACATTCCAGGCACCCACCCGAAGGGACCGCCTCAGGTTAACCCAGGAGACCGCCGTCTGGTGGACGACACCTCAGCACCACTCCGACACACTCTCCCGCAATCTGACCCAGGGATGTTACCCCGTGGTTTCCCTCCTATCAAAGATTGGGGGGTCCCGAAGGGAAACTTTGCCCCAATCCCATCATCCGGTGAGCTGCCCTGCGAAGGGAAGCTGCACAGGAGTACTCCCACGGAGTGGGTTTCAGATTTTTGCGTTTTGCGTTTTGCGGAATGAAGCGTTTTATGGTGGCTGGAGTGCAAATCCTGCCACCAACCTCCTAATAAGAAGTAACCCAACTGCAGGAGGACGTCCGCAGACACAGTTGGGCACTAGATATGGATGGCCGTTGGCTCACAAGGAGCTCCTCCACCCTTTGACAGGTTTTGTTTTTAATCCTGCTGGGTGTCCATATCCAAACACCCTCCTCACCAGAAAACCTGGTGGGGGAGACGGTTTAGTCGCCGACAACCCGACCATGGAACAGGTTAGTACAGGTTTACATGGTACCTGTAGCAGGTCACAGATCGAACCTGACCTGACACCACCAGTTATACCTGACCTGACACCACTGTCCTTGTGCACCAGTTATATCTGGGTTTTGTTGTCTTTTATCCCGGTGTCATTATCATTTTTCAATAATTCCAAGAAACGTTTCCACTGCCTCCCACGTGTGACTGACCACCAAATTCAGTTTATCATTTGGTGATTCTTGGGGTACGTAATAGTAAAAGAACGCAATAGCTTTTAACATCCATTAGGCATTCATTGTGGCTGTTATTAGACCTCTGGCTCAGAAAGGCCCATGTTAATGGACCCTCTGATGTGACTATATATATATATTACATGCATGCAGTATATGTATGTATGTATGTATGTGTGCAAATCCAGATATTGGTAGATCGCCTGCTGCCGGTTCCCTTTCATTATTCAGGGTGTTTGTAAATGAGTTGTGTGAAAATAAAGTTAACTTTTTGCATGGTCTATTTTTATGGACATCTTGTAGTACCAACCATTTTCAGCTTAAAATTTCACTGCTTCAAAGTAATGTTCACATACATGTAAGTCGCTGTCTTGCAACTGCAAGTCACTCCCTGCTGACCTGGAATTGATTAGATGCTGGTCTGATGAATGAAACACCCTTCGTTCTTGAAAAAATCTCACTGTCTTTCCCTGTCACTGGAAAAATCTTGACACGAACCTTCCCATTTCCTTAGTCAGCCAATGGAAGATGTTCAGTCTCTTGAACTTCCTGGCAAGGCACATGACAAGGCAACCACATGGCAAGGCCATCTAAATACTGGACATCCTCTGTATATCTTAAGTATTTCCTTTGAAAATCAGACCTAAGCACAATCTACAAAGGCTTCTTCATAGCTTCGTGGCTACTGCTCTGCCCTATGGTCTGGTGCCACACCATCACATCTGTCTCCCCTGGATTCTGTGGAATCTGAAGTTCTCGACATTATTAGAATCTCCTGCAATGAGACCAAAGCACAATGACTGTTGCTTTTACATAGCAGGCAGGTCAGTGATCTCTGTTTGTACCACTTCTTCTCTGATATTGCTCCCTCTGCTCTCTGTCCTTCAACTTGTCACCCCCACGCCATCCTCAGCAGCTCTAGGTTCGTATTCTTTTAATAACCGTCTCCTCGTTGAACTTCCAAAATCAAAGCTGAGTGCAAACCTCAATTCCTTTGTTCCTCACTTCTCTGATAGATAGAACCGCTTTCCACAGGCTGTTCCTTCGCCATCTTCCCTCCAGGGATTCAATCATGCAGTGCACTGCCATCTCCTCAGCACCAAGTTTGACTCATGATATGTATTATCCCCATTTTTTAAATAGACAATGTCAAGGCTCGTATAAGAGCCAACACACAGAACATACAAGAGGAGCAGGATACAAGAGGATCGCGAGAGTGAAGCATAAAACATTTGGGGAACAGATACATTAAGAGATCCGTTGAAGGGATAGGGATGGGGCAGGGAATACAGGATAAACAAGATGGACACTACAGAGACTTTCAGGAAGGAAAGCAGGGAATTTGAAGGAGGTGGGTTTGGGGTGGATTAACGCGGGCAGAAAAGATCATGGTTTTGGATGGGGGAAGATAAGAGATTGTGGTGAACAGCTGTTTTGAAGACCTCAAGGGAAGAGTGGGATTGAAGAATGTGTGGGAGTTTGTTGCAAAGGTGGGGAAAAAAGAGGAATGAATAAATGAAGGTGAGCAGTGATTCTTGATTTTGTTAGTTTTTCCAGAAGGGAGTTGGGGTGGACCTTGAGAACCCTGCAGAAATAGGGGTGGGACAGATAACAGACAGGGCAGGGGGAGTGAGACTGGAGAGGAGATGGTAGAAGACAGAAAGACCACCAACCTGCCTGTGGTGAGAGAGTGAGAGCCCCAAAGACTAAATCTCACCACGGGAGATACCAATGATCCGAAATGCCTTGGTTTCCACAGCGTGAAGCTGATAAAGGTGACAGGCAAGAGCACCAGCCCAGACGGGAGAGCAGTACTCCATCAGTCGTGAATGTCATTGTGTAATTTGGTCAACTTTTCATATAGAATCTGGAAACTTGTAATTTTTCATTTCCTATGTTTACAGTGAACACAAAAACAGCTGTTTCTAATTTTTTTATTCACAAGCAGTCACCAAAATCCAAAATTTGAGAAATCGCCATATTTTACCCATTGTAGCACATTCAGAGATAATTAAAAAAATATCTGTTCAGCTAAATTTAACCCAGTTCGGCATTATTTACGAACCCCCCAAAAGATGACGGCCAAATATGCACAAAAAGGACGTTATGTAGTACTGAGAACATACAATTTGAATGGATGTGCAAATACAAAACACAAAGATGCTTAGGCATATATAATTATTTAGTCATCCAAGTCCTCATTTTCCTTGTCATCGCTTGAATTCTCAACAATTGCGACATTGTTGCATGTGTCCTCAGCTCCTTCACACTTGCAGAGCTCTGTACAGGCTAGATTATGTGCCTTACAAGAGCACCGTCCACTGCACTTACTGGTGACACAGGAACACTTCACAAGTTCCACCACAGCCTCCGGTGCTGCTGGAACTTTTGAGACAACTGGAACATAGTGGCGGTCCTCCAGTTGTCGCTATCCCAGAGTAACAGGATCCAGTAGAATTGGTACAGCTACCAAGTCTTGCAACCATATGTTGGCTTGTAGGTGTGCACACAATATATGTTCAGTGATACATCCTTGAGTCGGAAGTAGCTTCTCCACACGTTTGACGATTTGATTTATGTGCTTGCAATATTTGCTGAGAGATGACCGTTGCTGACTGATTCAAATCATGTGTTCAGGCTTCAGTTTTTACTGTGTACATGCCCTTCAAGATCCATAGAATCATGCTATGTAGTTCATGTGGAACTACATCTTCTGCTGAGTTTTCCAGCGTTCCATTGAAAACCCAAGGGTCCTTTTTGACCTGCTCAATCGATTTATGTAGCACCATGGAAGCTTCGAAGATCTTCTTCATGTTATCATGTGGGTCAGGTCTGTGTACTGCTTCTCCGACTGCTGCGTTTTGTTTGGCTTTGGAATGTATCGGCGTAGGCTTATTTGGCAATAGTGTGAACTGAACGAGTTTGACATTCTTCTCGATTTTCTGTCGCAACCATCTCCGTGCTGTTTGGGCATTTGAAAATCTTGACCAATATTCAATATCGTGTTGTTTCATCTTCCATACATAGTCCTTTTCTGCTTCATCGATGGGTATGATTTCACCTTGTTCGATATGCTCCTGTATTTCAGCAAAGAACTCGATTTTGGCTGCTATATAGTGAACAGTTGTTTCACTATCATTGGTATTGCCACCGGTAGGGGCATTTGAGGAGGGTAGACTGTCTCCAGCACACTCAAGCTCACGCTTCAGAAGTTGCCACTGTTCAGTTATAGACTGCTTGTGATACACAATGTCCTGTGACAGTGCATCATTGTCAGATATGACATTAGCATCGTTCACTTTCCACTATGGGTTGTTGGAGTGTTGCACTATATCATGTATCAGAGTTCCAATATTTCCTGACCGGCATTCGTGCAAAACATCTTGAACTTTGCCTTGGCAGAAAAAGCACTTACTTTTATCGTAGTTCATGGATTTTGAACGAGTGTGTCTTCCTGATGCTGACAGTTCTTCAGGTTCTCCATGGTGCGATGAGGTAGCTGGTCTCCCTATGGTTCGTTGAAGAAGTCTAACATCGGATGTTGCACAGGCTCGTTTATATCGCTTTTCATCATGTTTTATATGTTCTTTATTGGTGCTTGCCACGTAGCATGTTCTCTGCCACACAACATGCTTGTCACTTAGATCACCTGCTGTGAAGTCCCCGATTGTTTCACTGAGTGTAATGAACTCACTGTTCCCAAAACTCGCTCTCAAACGAACCGCTGTCAAGAATTTGTTGTACGTTGAATGTTCCTCACATTGTGGTGGTTCTTTCAATTGCTCTTGTTTGGAGCTCTGACACTTTATGCATTGTTTATAGTTTATTTCTGTGCGCGCCCTTTTCTCCGGGGGTTCTTCACTCTGTGCCATGACTTATCTGCAAATAGAGAAAAAACACATAATTGATAATTTTTATGTAAAAGACACCACGTATATTGTCTAAATATGAAGGGTCAGGCAAAGATATCAGAGTGGTCATATTGATGAGTGTTAAGGATTATGATTATGATGTCTATTATTATAGATCTTCTACTGCATACACTGTGTCTGAAAATACGAAACGAAATTTGTCATCAAAATTTTTATCGATTTTTCGTCACTCGCTGGCCGCCATCTTGGATTTTTGGCATGAGCAATGTTTGGAAAAATTGGAAACAGCTGGTTTGTAGTTCTATGTGATCTTAGGAAGTGAAAAAACACAAGTTTCCAGATTCTATATGAAAAGTTGACCATTGTATGAATTGCTACATAACAACATACACTACAGGCTGTGGATAAAAGCTTTGTTTGGTGGGAAAAAAGAAGAATGATTGTTTGGTGGGAAAAAGATAAACGGTGGGAAAAAAGAGGAATGAAAAAAGAGGAATGACCTGAGTGGTCAGGAGCTCAGGTGGGCCAAGGAAGGACTTTGCACAACAGAGGATTCCCAGTCGGCAACTGGCTTTGGAGGCTTTTTTTTTTTTTTTTTTTTTTTTTTTTTTGTATACCTTGGTCGAGGCTCGTATGAGAGCTAACACACAACTCACAGCAAGGAGGCATGAGACAAGAGGGGCGGGAGTGGAAGGGACAAAACATTGGGGAACAGACACAGGTGAACTGTGGAAGGGAGAGGGATGGGGATGGGACGGGGAACATGGCGAGGGGAAGATGGACATTAAAGGGACTTTCAGGAAGGAAAGCAGGAGAATTGAAGGAAGTGGGCTTGGGTGGATTATCGGGGGTAGAAAAGATCGAGGATTTGGATGGGGGAAGATAAGAGGTGGTGGTGAACAGCTGTTTTGAAAGCCTGGAGGGAAGAATGGGAAAGAATAGAGTGAGGAAGTTTATTCCAAAGGCGGGAAAAAGAGGAATGAAAGAGTGAAGATGAGCAGTGATTCGTGATTTTGGTAGTTTTACCAGAAGGGGGTTGTTGGCGGACCTTGAGCGCCCTGTGGAAATGTGGTTGGGACAAATCACAGAGAGAGCAGGGGGGGCAAGGCTGGAGAGGAGTCGGTAGAAGACAGAAAGACCACCGACCAACCTGCGGTGATTGAGTGAGAGGCCCAAAGACTCAGCTTCATTGCGGGAGATGCCAATGATCTTAAAAGCCCTGGTTTCGACAGCGTGAAGTCGAGAAAGGTGGGAGGCAGGAGCACCAGCCCAGAGGGGAGAGCAGTACTCCATCAGGCTACGGACAAAAGCTTTGTAAGTGGTCAGGAGCTCAAGAGGGCCAAGGAAGGACTTTGCACGACGGAGGATTCCCAGTCGGCGACTGGCTTTTGAGGCAAGGTTGGAAATGTGACTTTCCCAGGAAAGGTCATGGCAGGTCGTGAGGCCCAAAAGTTTGAATGAAAGGACTTATTCCAAAGGATTGTTGAGAAAGTTGATGGGGTGGGTGGGGGGTGGATTATAGACAGTCCTTTTGGAGAAACATAGTGAGAATGTGAGATCTGTCATGATTGAAAGACATGTTCCAAATGTTGGACCAGCTTGTGATTTTATCCAGATCTACAGAGAGTGAAGAGGCTGCTCCTTGCCGGTCTGCGGGATGACGGATGGTACGGCAGAGGGTGGAGTCATTAGCAAAGACATAAAGAAGATTTTCCAGAGAGTCGGAGAGATCATTGATGAAAACCAGAAAAAGAACAGGGTCCAGAACGTTGTCTTGAAGAACTCCATCCAGGACAGGAAGAGGGGATGAAAGAACTCCATGAAGCACCACATGTTGACTGCGACAGGAGAGGAAGTCTGCGAGCCATGAGTGGAGATTGACTTGGATACCATTGGAAGAGAGTTTGGTGAGCAGGGCGGGGTGCCAGACCGTATTGACAGCATGTGATATGTCTAGGGAGATGGCTCTGATCTCAAGTGTGGCATTGAGGACCTCCATCCATTGTTGGGAAAGCAGGAGCAGCAAGTCCAGGGAAGAGTCACCTGGTCTGAATCCAAAGTGATGATCCAACTTGATGACCCATTAACCTTTCTGAACACAATCCTCTATATTTGCTGGGTTTTTTTTTTGTGTTTTCTCCCCTTCACTCTGCTCACCTCATTTCCTGTTCATTCATTCACATGATCTTTATCCCACTGTCGGTTCTCTCTTGCTCTTCCATGAGCGTCACTCCTCTGAAGAAAAGAAAAAGTGAACGAGAGACCGATGTGCTGAGCCTTTCGGCATAAAACCATGAGAGTTGACAAAGAGGCATGAAAATGAGGGAGGGGTTGTCATTGTTTGCTTCGGGGAAGAGTGCAAGGGCTGTGATTGCGAGATGAGAATACGACATATTTTGTACTCTTGACATACTGTAATATATTTTTTGGTTTCATAAAATATAAGAAATTAAAACTGTGTTGGCTTATCCTGATTTACCACTTGAGTGTTGTTTTTTTAACTTACAAACCAGTGTAATTTTTTAATTACATTGACAGTGTAACAAGCATTGGTTCAGCCAGTTATAATTTAATAAAGAAGTTGACACTATGGTTTTCGAAGTCTCTCCCCACTGAGCATGATACTGTAGTAAGACGAATTGCCACAGTCACGGCTATTTTCATGGCTTCTCCAGCTATTACAGTCCCCAGGGATCCTGCACATTTCATGAGATGTAGTTGGATTGCAGAGAAGATAAATGGTTTAAAGAAAGTTGTTTTTACAGGTTTGTATGCTTGGGCAAAGTAACTCTCCACTTTTCAGCAATGTCCTTTTGTGAAATGATAAATGTTGCTGGATTTTGCAAACCCCTTTCACAAGATTCTCAAATTTCTTTCCCACTATTGTGGCAAGTTGTCTGTCTTCACGATAAATGAGTTGTAAATGGAAGAATTGGGCTCCACTTTGAGTGCAGTGATGTGTTTTCCAGATCACATTGTTATTATGATCTCGTGCTTGTTTCCGGTGCGCAAGGATGACATGGGATTTCAAATGACATTGGATGGCATGGGATTGCTTGCACAAGAGCACTCATGGCCTTGGAACTTTCTCTGTTAATGGGAGGAAATAAGGCCATAAGAAGGCCACCCAGCTGGAAGATTGCTTAGCGGCCTTCATAAGGCCTATCCTTGCATGTGGCCTTCTGTGGCAGCCTTCCTATCAGTAGTGCAAATATATGATTGTCCTTGTTTATCAGTTGTCTAAAGTTTTAAGTTGGTATTTCCCTCATTTAGTACAAATTAATTTATAGCAACTGATACAGATATGACAGGTAAGTGAAAATCTACTTCCCTTGATTTATTTATTTTTATCAAATGGAAGAAGCATAATCTTTGATTGAAATCCAAATGGTCCACTTGACTCTGCAATTGCAGTTATGGATGATTGCACTATTAATTATTTTGAGGAGCTATATTCTTCCATCTGTGAACCTGATAGCATTTAGGATCCTTCTTCTACTTCTTCTTCTTCTTCTGTGTGGCAGCTTGGTTGCTGGGTAGCTATCATTTTGTTGTGGCATGACCATTCCTCTGTTGTTGTGCCGCTATACCAGTACACTGGTGCTCATTTCGCCAACCTCAGAAGGATGACAGGCTGAATAAACCCCACCTGTTATTAATTCAGCGGGAAAAACGGGGCTCAAACTCAGGACCAGAGGATCTCAAGCCATCCATCCTAACCACTAAGGCAACACCAGGCTTAGCATTTAGCATTACATGTTTGTGAGTATTTTCTTCCTCTTTGAGCAAACAACTATTATTTTAAAAAGCAAAATTGTCTTGCTGAATGGTCTCTTTGCTTGTTGATTAAATAGTACAGCAGAAGTTACTCTGTACACATCCCACAACACACCAGACTCTATGGTTGATGATGATATGAGAGAATATGATATATTCTCTTTGGTTGATTCATTCTCTCGACCCAATGAAATAAAGGATTTCATTCGATCTCGAGATATTACTGCAGCAATAACACTCACAATAATATGGGCTAAAAAAAATTAATATACAGTCAATGAAAGCTGGCAGTGAAGAAAACTTAGACAAGCCACCCACCCCTGTACCCCCAGCCGCCTCCAAAAAAGGATCTTCAAGAAAGATGATATGAATCTTGACATCCTGCTAGTACTAATTAAATTACACTAAGGTACGTTTTGAGGATGACCATGCAAGCTTTCATTGAAATTCTAAGTCTCTAGAATTCAAGATTAGACAATTTTGAGATTGCTTTGTAACTGTTGAGCTACTACTCATCATGTAAGACTTGAGCCCCAGAATTGCACTTTAGTTTGTCTCAAGTCAGTGTTTTTAACCCATATTCAGGATATAAGAAGGTGACCGCAAGACCTTGTGACTCTAGATTAAGATAAAGAAAGGGCTGAGTTGAGTACAGAATAATAATAATAATAATAATAATAATAATAATAATAATAATATTCATGCATAAATCATTCTTCATTATTCACTAAATCACTCAGATGCAGATTTACAAGAGCTAACGGATGACTTTCATGAAGGAGCGATGCATTTCAGGCTTCAAATGAACAACAGAAAAGCAGAATTTTTTTTTTTAGCAGTCCACTCTAAATATAGACAAATTACTGCTCGAAATGACTGATAAACTTGTTAAAAATTTAAATATACAGGGTGTTCCAAAAAGACCTGGACAACTTTGGTTGTTAATATATTTAGAACCACAAATTATACAATGATACCCCTTGGTTTATATGATACAGAAACTCATAAGTTTTTGTGCACACCATCAATACACTTCAATGTGAGCTCCGTTTGTCACGCAGGACATCAAGGTGGTACACGAGTTCTTGCCATGTTCGGCTCAGCATGTTTGCGTCCACCAGTGTGCATGCAGCTGTTATCCGAGAACGAAGATCCTGCAGGTTTTCCACCTTGGTGTTGTAGACATCTTTGACAAATCCCCACAGAAAAAAAATCAAGGAGGTTATGTCTGGTGATAATGGGAGCCAGGCGGTTGGTCCGTCTCGGCCAATGCAGCAACCTGTAAATTTTCATTCAGGACGGCTCAGACTACTAACGCCGAATGACGATGAGTGCCGTCTTGTTGTAAAATGATATCGGGTTTGCTGGTCTTCAATGTGTGGGAAGGCAAATCCTTCCAACATGTTCCTGTTAATTGTTGAGGTCATTGTGTCCTCTACAAAGAAAAACGGACCCAACAAGCAGTCATGGAGAAGGCCACACCACACATTGACCTTTGGACTGTCACGTATGTGTTCAATGACCATGTGAGGGTTTTCAGAGCCCGAAATCCTCACAGTGTGCCAGTTGACCTTCCCAAAATACATGAAAGCAAGCTTGTCTATGAACATGACCTTTTCGGGTAATCTTCATCACCCTCGATGCGACTGGGCATTTCCAAGGCAAACACCTTGCATTTTGGTCCGTCATTTGGTTTGAGTTCCTGCAGAATCTGCACCTTATAGGCATAAAACTTCAGAGTTTTATGTGAAATCCTGTGTGGAGTGGTGGTTGGTAGTCCCAGTTCTCTGGATGCGTGTCAAATTGATTTCCTGGGCCTTTGTTGAAATGATTCACGCACTCGTTCAACATCTGCTGCACTAGTGCTTGATCGACTGGTACTTTTTCAAACCCAGGCTAGTTGGCTTAGAGGCAAGTGTGAATTCCTCCAGTCTAGGCCATCCTGCCAGCCTCCTTTTTTATCCTCGCCAGAGGAGAGGGTATTGCATTTGGGTTCATTTGTCTGTCTCTGTCTGCCTGCCTGTCTGTCTGTCTTTGTTTGTTTGTTCGTTTATTTGTCTGCACAGAACTTTAGTGTTTTTCTCCGCAACCGCTTGTCAGATTGAGATGAAATCTTCACCATAGAAGCAATGACTCGTGTAGAATGTTTTATTGATAATTATGACATCATAGGTCATGTATTGTGACAGCCATGTTGGAAAAAAACGCACAAACTCTGGTCCTCTGTATCACTGAAACCACATCAAGGAAAAAAATTTAAAGTTGGCTCGTGGCAAGTACTCCTCATGGGGAATAAGTGTGATGTTTTTTTTTTTTATGAGGTCATAGGTGCCTTTGTTATAATGTCATAATTGCATATTATAATGCTACATCTCATCAGTATGAAAATTTTTGAGGGTCATCTAAGGATAAAAGAGTCCACAGAAAAATATTTGAAGAAGTCATCAGTCACATGATTCGGCAGCCATATTGTTGAAAAAAAACCTTCAAAAATCTTCTTCTCTGAAGTGGCTGAACAGATCGAGGTAAAACTTTACAAGTATGACCGACCGCCTATTCATGGGTAGCAAAAGGTTCACACATATGACATCATAGGTCACATGGTTTGGCAGCTATATTTGATTTTCCCTAAAACCTATAAAAACTAGAACGGGCACTCATAGAGCGCATACCTTCGCCGCCATTACTTTTTTTGTTCTTGGTATGAGTGTGGGGAACTGGTTTCATATGAATGGTCTTATGACACAAACCACATATCTATGTCATGACCCCCCCCCCGACTTTCGGGGGCTACGGACTAGACAACAATCAACTCACGTCGTTTTGGCGAGTCTTCACTCGCAAGCTCGGTGAATACGTTTAAACAAGAGAAGGTAATCTCATAGCAACCTCAACAAAAGTCAGTCATTGTATAATACTATATTTAGGGGTATTAGCACACACAAGTTCCTGTTTTTAAAAATACTTTATTTTCAAGTTCGTGACCCCCCTGACCTTTGACCCCTAACCGGTAACAAGAGTATGGGCGTCATTGTGTCATATTGCATATCACAAGATGGGGCGTTGAATTCTGAACATTTTGGCGTTAGTTGCATGCAAATTGAATAAAAATTGACCGTGTTATCGTAAAAAAGACGATTTTGACCTTTTCGTGACCTTGACCTTTGACCCGAACGATCCCAAAATCTAATCGAATGCTTCCTGGCTAATAACCAATCATCCCACCAAATTTCATGCAATTCGGTTTAACACTTTTTGAGTTATATGAATCACAAGATTACAAATAAATAAATAAATAAATAAATACACACACACTGACCAAAACATAACCTTTCGCAGAATGCGAAGGTAAAAAACTCTTCTACAGAATGGTTGGACAGATTGAGGGGAATCTTCACATAATGTTCCCCAAAGCCTTGGGGATTACAGGATATTCACGAATAAATTGATGTCACATGGTCTGTAAGGCATATTGGATTGAGCGAAAATCTTTTTAAAATTCTTTCTCTTGAACCACTTAATCAATCAATGTGAAACTTCACAATTATGATCTCGTGATGATGCAGAATACATCTTTTAAATTTCAACCTGATCAGATGCATGGCCTGGCAGCCAGAATTATTTAATTTTTTGATATGGGTTATTTTTTTGATTTTTTTTATTTTATTTTTTTAATAATGCTCACATGGCTGTGCTTGGATGGGTTTGAGGGTAGAGGAGTAGCAGTTGAAATGTGAATCCTATCCGGGTTCCTCCTGATGACTTCATATTTGCTTTTTGCTTGTTCAGGTTCCATCTGATGTCTCCAATGCAGGACTCTACCTATTTGGTCTTCCATTTGATTTAAATTTAATCAATTTTAATCCCGTTATGAATTCAACTGAATAATAATTTTAAAAAACCGCTATGGGTCAGGTTCAGATGTCCAATCAAAGTGGGATGTCTTGGAACCCAGTCATCACTGCCAGCAATTATAAAGTGGCAGTTCTAGTTATGTCTCATTAATTATGTAACACACCGGCACACAAACAACACACAAAACAAGTCCTGGTGAGGGTCTGCAAACTCTGATTGCTCTTTTTCTTGTTAGTCTTGTTTTAATTCTGTTAAATATTACATGTCCATTATTCTTTGCAGGAAGTTTGCAATTGTGCTATGACCACAGCTGCATCATACTTCCTAGGTTGGCTGTTCCTTGAATCAATGTTATGCAATATTCAGTGAGAGTAAACGAGTTCTGATAAAGTTGCTAGGCACGATCACAGCAAAATAAACAAATATCTGGAGCAAAAGTGACAGCTGTCAAACTCAAAACGATGTTTCAGTTCATACATAATGTTTCATTAAACACTCGAAAATATCACCTGCCGCTTCGCTGACAGGTATAACAAGAGAAGTGGTGGTGAGTAAAGAGGGATTGGAGAGAGAGTGAGGCACGAGAGTGCTACACTTTATTAGGAGTGGGGAGTGAGGAGGAGACATAAAGAAAGAAAGAGAGAGAGGTTGAAAAAGAGAGAAAAATGAGGTGGGGGGGAGTTAGCAAAGATAATGTTATGTTTTGCTTTGTCATCACGCACACACACCGACACACACACATACACACACACACACACACACACACACACACACACACACACACACACACACACACACACACACACATACATACACATATACATACACACACATATACACACACACAAACACACACACACGCATATCTACACACTCATATGTCTATATAAAGGCACTTCCATATTTGCGTCAAAGAGGTGTTCCTGGAGAATATTGTTTAATTCCAAATAATATCAATCAAACTTTAAAACCCCCATTGCCGTTTAAGTGTATTAAAGGGGGATTGCGTTTCTGACAGAAAAGAAAATTGAGTGGAAATTTTTCAAAGAGTAAATTAATTAAAATATTATTACAATAAAATACTATACATGTAGGTCTAGTCATCTTTTTTTCCTGTGCACCACAAGGCTGCGAGAAGTATCATTGACTGAGGATGTGGCAGTGCTGCTGATGCAGTGCCCCTGTAGGTTAGAGTAGTAATTTGGAATTTGTCCAGGAAGCTTTGGATAGTTCCTCTTCTCTTCACAAAGGACACTACAAAGGGATATTTAATGTTCAATGGTTTGCTTTTTGGCCACTGAAAACATCTTTTCAATTCTCTCTTGAATTAGCAGTTTGCTTTACTCATTCTAATCCCCGAATTACCTCCACCATCGAAGGTGAAGGACATTATGTTTTCACCCCTTTCTGTCTGTTTGTTAATTTCCGGAACCCTTTGGATTTCGGCAATTATGTTGGTCGGTTGTGTGTCATTCTGTGTCTGTCTGTTTGTTTGTGTGTTTGTTTACCCTGTAGCAGCCACACCGTTTCGGCGATCATGACCAAACTGGGTACAGACGTCGGTCATGATCCAACTTAGACACTTGTCGTTAATGGTGAATCTAGGTCAAAGGTCAAGGTTAAGGTCACTGAAAAACCGAAATTCTTATTTTTGCAATAACGTCCGCTAAAATGGTCGTGTCGACTTCAAACCAAATCCAAAATGTACATCTTCCAATTCTGCATCCAACCATATGTCTCATTGGTGTCACACCAACACCCTTCTTGGCGGTTGTGGGTCGAATGTCAGGGGATCGGGTAAAAAATTTCAAATTGCGATAAAAACGTCATTTTGATTCTGATTGACTTCCAATTTGGCATGTGGTATCTTGGTATGAGTGTCCTATTATGTGCCAAAAATGATGAAATTTGGTTCAGCCACTTCCGGTTACCATGGCAACAAATTTCCCAAATGATAAACAAATGCAAATTTTCAGATTTTTTTTGAAGTTTGACAGTGTCCACAATTTTGTAGATTTGTTCACAAATATTGGCACCCATGTAGACAATGGCATTGGATACTGATGTGTTAAGTTTGGTTGGCCTTCAATCAAGGTCAATGTCAAGGTCGACTATAAACCGTGAATCTTTTTTTTTGTCATAACGTACTCAAAAATGGTCGTATCGACTTCAAACTAGGCTTAAAATGTTCACAATTCATATCTCTAATTATGAATCATGGAGATATGACAGTTATTCCAGCAATTCCTTGCTCAACGAGCAATTTCATTTTGTTTGTGTGCAGGATATCTCAAAAAGTTTTGGACGGATTCGGACAAAACTTGACAGACAGGTTGGGTGTGTGACAAGGACGAATTGCTTCGATTTTGGTGAAGATCCGAATCCAGATATGGATACGAGAATTATTTAATTTTTTTAAGTGATTCTTCACCATTGAGCGAAAGGGCCAAAACCGATATAGTACATTATAGCATATTTCAAAAATGTTTTGAGCCCTATATGTTCTCGTGGATCAGGCATTACGTGGCGGAGGTATGCGCTCTTCCAACTGCCCTTCTAGTTTATTTTGTCTTCCAAACTCTGGGGATTTCCCCACAGAGAACCCAGTCATGGTTGCTACGCCTGCTGCTCACACTGCGGGAGCTTTTGCCAGCTTTAAAATGATTTCTGTTGCACTCAATGAAGTTACACTTTCGGCATATTCGTTTATCTTTTCTTCACTCAATAAAGTTGTTGTAACAGCAGAAAAAGTTAAGTTTAATGTTTTGGCAATTTCACTTGTTCTTGTGTAAATATGGAGAAGATGGGAGCATAGCCGTGCTTTAATAAATACGCTTATATGCTTCGTTATAAGAATCGGTAATTTCTTAACATTTTTAGATTTCATTACAGATTTAGACACTTATTTTTTTGAGATTACATCGTGTTCCCAAAGCAAGGCATTTTTTGTAGGCCAAATAAAAATGGCGGCTAAGACCCCTGTCAAGTGAAGTTGTGCTGACCAAGGATATGCCTATCATCTTACGATAATTCACCGTCTGTCTGTCTGTCTGTTCCAAGGTAATGCAAAAACGGCTGAACCGATTGCAACCATTTTTTGGGTGTGTAATCCTGGGACCCCTTGGAGTAAAATAGGCATCAATATAATAACATGACCCCCTTGATGCCATAGGGAGCGGGTGCTTCGAGTGAAGGTATGCTGTGAATTATCTTCAAAAGGGATGACTAAATTTACCCAAATACCCAGTTTTCGTTCATGCACTCCGTTGGACTTCTATTTGTGTTCACGCAAAGTTTCCGGCCGCTCGGTTTCATGGTTTTGGAGTTATGGAGAAGATGCACACACACATGCACACACGCACACACACACACACACACACACACACACACACACACACACACACACACACACACACACACTGACATTTGTTATTGTAAATATATAAGACGAGAGACTTTGGGACTGATTGTGGGTTGGCTTGCCAGGTCTTTATTACCTCACTGGGTACTTGTTATAACTCAGATATTCTTGTCAGTCAGTAAATATTGACATTTACTATTCACATAAAAGTACATTATTTGTTGATGATAATGGAGTACAGACACTTCATGCTACTGAGATCCCATATACTGTATTGATATGTCCATTATCTAGTATTCACCAATGTCATTGTCTCGTCTGGGATTAATGTTCAAGCTCCACTGTGAACTTTGGATAACTCGATAAATTAAAATATGAACAAAGCTTTAATACCTCCACCACCGAAGGTTGACGGAAGTTATGTATTCACCCCCTTTCTGTCTGTCTTTCAATAGCTGTTTGTCTGATTGTCTCTGAACAGGATATCTTAAAAAGTTGTGCACAGATTCGGACAAAATTTGGTGGAGAGACAAGGATGCAATGATTAGATTTTGGTGAAGATCCGGATCTGGATCTGGATACTAGAATTTTTAAAGTACTTATTCACCATTGAGAGATAGGGCCAAAAACTATTTCTAGCATATTTCAAAAAGTTGTGGACAAGCTATGACAGAACTTGGTGGATGATCAGGTGACAAGAACAAGCCTAAACAATTTTGGTTCAAGCCTGGATCTCGATCCGGTCTATCAGTGGGATACAAAATGCAAACTGGTCAGCCTGGTGAAGGTATGTACTCTACAAAGTGCCATTCTAGTTTGTTGATATATCCACCCACTGGGACAATCCTCTGTACAGAGCATCACTGCTGCCAAAGCAGTCTACTGGGCTATTTGGTACAATCATGGACATGTCACCACTCCAACACGGGATACTCAAATGGCTCAATCATCCCAACAAGGTGGTACTCATTTTGCTGACCTCAGAAGGATGTCAACCCCACCTGGTATTAATTAAACAGAAAAGCAGGATTTGAACTCAGGATGCTCGGATCCCAAGCTCACCACCATCCCAAGCTCTCCACCATCCCAGGCTCACCACACTAACCATTAAGCCAACACCAGGAATAGTTTCGTGATGGGATGGGGTAACTTATGCATCTTATATGCTATTTGCCACAATCACCGATTGCAGTCTATGAGTCGGTGTAAACAACATTGTCATGCTCGTATCAACAAACAGGTTTTACGTTGTAAATATTCAACATGATTAACCTCCATCACTCAATACTGACTCAAAACAAATCACATCTAATATGAATACACAGAAAGAACACGATGGTCTCAGATTATCATGACATTTGGCATCTTCTGAGTCTTGGCTTCAGACTCTGACTCAAAACGTTGAACAATAGCTTAACAAATCAAATGAAAGAGGAAAAAGATAGATTGAGGGGAATTTGGGGATACAAATAAAAAATAAGTATTATTTGAAAGGTTTAAATTAAACAAGGACACAAGACAACATGATTTAACAAGGACATCTTTTGAATTGCCTTCTAGTATTTTTTACACATTATTGAAGCTCATATCAAATCAAATCTGACATTATGGAGGATTATCATACACAGATGGGCAAGGAGCAACAAGTAAATTTGGGACAAAACAATCTGACAAGAAAAGGTGTGTACGCAGGTATGTGTGGGAGATTGTGCTTTGGGTGGGTTCTAGAGAATTTGGTTAATGGTGGTAGAAGAGATCATGGATTTGATTGGAAGATGACAGATAACAGTGGGCTTCCACAATGATGCTCTGGAAACAGAAATGGAAATCAACTTACATCAGAAGACAATTTAAAGGGGACAAAGGAGTGTATCTTAACAGAAAACTTGGACTTTAACAGTTGAACAAATAGAGGGTTACTGGATAAGTGTGTGTGTGTGTGTGTGTGTGTGTGTGTGTGTGTGTGTGTGTGTGTGTGTGTGTGTGTGTGTGTGTGTGTGTGTGTGTGTGTTCTAGTGTGGCTGTAGAGGGGCAGAGTGTTGAAAGAGCATCATATCCAAGATCGGGTTGGACATTGTAAAAGGCCGAGAGAACACTAACCTGTCTGTAATAGTCAGGTTCACTATGTTAACAAATATTTCGTTCAAAAATTTTGGAGATTAGCAACCTGTACGTTTTTAGAATCATCAGAGCATGGAGAATCCGACAATCCATGTTGGCATTTGCACAGACACCTGAATGGCCGACATTTTGGATTTTCGAAATGGCCACCACAAATACATCTTTTACGCTACCTCGGCTTCTAGTCAATCTAGAAACTTAATTAAGTATGCTTATCCTATGTTTTCTGGGTCAAGGAATCCAACAAAGGCCTCAAAATAGTGCTCAGGATTATAGAAAAGCAACAAACAAAGGTAATTGAAAACCATTGTCTTTATATTTGTGATATAACTGTATTACATAATACATGTTGCAAGTCCTTTGAAGTTATAGTATGGGTTTATAAAGCAAGAACGCAGCCTTGTTAGTTAACAGGTTGAACTATAAGTTCTATAAACAGGATCTACTGGGTCTATATCGTTCAGGAATATGCTTTTACAGATCTTCATCACTGTCCTGAGTGTCATTTTTGGCATTACAGTCCGTGTCATTTTCCACACAAGCAGTCACTTCCACACAAACAAGCCTGTGCCAAGTTGTGCAAGCCAAGTTGTGTTTCCTGCATGAACACCTCTGGGTTGTGCAATGGGCTTTACACTGACATCTGACCAACTCTACAATGGCCTGTGGTGCAGGTGGAACCTTCATGGTGGCCGGATTATCTCACCATGGTCATTCTGATTATAGCCATGTTTGAGTGGGTCGAACAGACGTTGCCACATCATGGTGGCTTGGCACCACACTCTACCCTCTCTACGCACACACATTCAATGTGCTCCTCAAAGGCATCAACTGCAGGAGGCAACTTGCTGATTTCTGCCAAATGTTTGCAAAACAGATGCCACTTTAGGTCAGGAATACTTGTTATATGGATGCCTTTTGGGCAGTACATTAAGCATACAAAGTTGGCCAATGCATCCTTCACCTCCTGTGTTAGGTCACCTTCCTCTGTCAGTTTCATCAGTGCTGAGATGATGTCCCTGTCAACCTTCATGTACTGTTGAAACCACTTGGTTTTACCTACTCCAGAGAATCTTCCAACATTGGCTGCTCCAGTTAATACGTGGAATATCGGTAAACGCTGCTGCCTTGTCTCGTCCCAGCACACTCTAGATTGGCTCAACCTCCAAAGTACCTGATACCATACATATCGCAGTGTGTTTGCAGAGCTTGTCGTAGTGTGCAACAGCCAGAACCAAGACATTGGTATCTGGGCTGAAGAAGACCATCCGTTCTTCAGGACAGCTCTGTGATGCAGCTGCTGCTATGCAGATAATCAATGTATCAGACTCCTCACGGTTGTTATCTTCAAACTGCATGTTGTGGTTGCACCTGCCTTTTGGTTTTGAAAGCATACATGATGTTCTGGCTTAATGTCAGTGCTGATTGGTCCACTGTCCTGTGCCTCATCTCTGTTTGCAACTCCTCTTCAGGTCCTACCAAAATCCAACGTATAAGGCTGTACAACTCTGGTGGAATGTCTTCTGCCGTGCTCAACATGGTAACCGTGTCTGACTGTTTCTTCTCGTCAGTGAAGTTCACAATACTTCTGCATATTAGCTTAGCTGTCTTGAATAACATCTTTCTATTGTCGATTTCACTCGCATGGTCTTGTATCGTAGACGTGTGCACCATATCTTATTCACAGGCTTCAGGACAGTAAAGAATTGATGGCTTTTATCTGTATTTCTGCCTCACTGACTTCACACTTGATAAACCTGGAAGAATCTTATCCTTCAGCCATTGTCTTGTCAGTGTTGGTGTATGGAGATGTATGTTTTTCTATGATGTCCATGGGGAGATATGCTTTGTTTTGAGTTTGTATGTCAACGAGATCAATCAACTCGATCAAGCATGACATCTGCAGGGACAGGGATGCCATCATGGATTTGGCATTGTTA
Organism: Eptatretus burgeri; assembly: GCF_056783735.1. NCBI lineage: Eukaryota > Metazoa > Chordata > Myxini > Myxiniformes > Myxinidae > Eptatretus > Eptatretus burgeri. The sequence continues at coordinate 118,531,879 of NC_140964.1, forward strand.
CTGGTATGATCCCTGACGACATGGAACACATGTTGTGTCCAGCACAGCTTGTAATATCTGACATCTATTGCATGGGCATCACATGGCGATATTGCATTGCTTAATCTTGTCATCAACACTGGATCTTGGGAAATTTATACTGCTTGCCTGAGCGCCTTCCCCGAGTTCCCGGTTGTAACTGTGAAGAGAGCTTGACCGTTATCCGATTGACAGAAGAAGCACTGGACTTTTGACAGGTTTTGTTGCAGATCTTGTGAATGGCATTGATGTTCCTGGTGTATCTGCTCCCATTTCTGAGCTTGATCTTTTATAGCCACGTTTTTTTACGGCATACCGTCCTGAAGACATCGAATGTTCAAAGCGGTCTCTGGCTCACTGTAACTCTGCCTGGTTTGTGGCAGAAGAATAGCAGCTTCGATGCCATGTTGTTTCCTTGTCGAGGAGCATTTCTTTGGTACATCCTTGAAGACGTCTTTGAATTGCAAAAAATTGTCCATCATGTACGCCGGCTCACTCCATCACCACATCAAGTAGTTTCTGGTAGGATTCGGTCCTGGGATTCAGAACAACTGCCCCTTTACTGGTGTTAGACTTCTGACAGAAGATGCATAGTTTCCAGTCGACAGGCTCCTTGGAGTTGTCATCATCAAGGCTTTCATCCATCATCATGCCTTGAAAGTACAGATCAACATCCAGTGTTAGATGAACAGAACTGCTGCCATGATACATATTTCCTGAAAATGAATCACGTGTTAGAATAATTAGGAGTCCAGCTATACGACAAATGGATTCCTTGTCTCTGGAAACATGAAATAGGCATATTGAATGAAGAGTTTATAGGTCGGAAGATGGGAGCAGAATATTTTTTGTATCACTCAGTGGCGTATATATGCCCCTGGTATCACTGACCTCTGGAGAGGTAAAAAGTCCTAAAAGTGAAGCAAGTGTTAGGATTGGAAGCACAATTATGCCACCAATGGTTTTCTTGACCCAGAAAACATAGGATTAGCCTATTTAATTATGTTTCTAGGTTGACGAGAAGCCGAGATAGCACAAATTATGTATTTTATGGTGGCCATTTGAAAATCCAAAATGGCGGCCATGCAGGTGTCTTCTCAAATGCCAACATTAATTTTGGGATTCCCCATGCTCTGAAGATTCCAAAAATGTATAGTTTTGCTCATCTCCAAAAATGTTGAATGAAAAAACATTGTGAACCTCACTATAATGAGAGAGTATCAAGCTCAGAGCCTTGTTTGACATGCAAATGCTTGGCAGATCAGATACTAAGAAAGAAAGTGCCTTGTCTGTGCTTGGCATTGTAGGCAAGCTTATAACAAAGGATATGCCTGGAGGGTCATTGTTCAACTGAACTGATCTTCATCCAGAGGTTGATCAGTGAAGTTGATAGATGAGGAGGATTGTTGAATGATCTTTCTGCAGAGGTCGTAATGATGTGCAATTCACCTGAATTAAATATCATTTTCCATCTTTTGGGACAGATTTTGAATTTATTGAGGTCTGCTTTGAGTGATGCAGATCCAATTTTTCAATGGGATGATTAACTCTTCTATGCCATAATGTAAAAGCTTGACAGAATGTAAAACTTATCTGCACCATTTCAAAGAGAACTTTGCAGAGATTCAGTGGTCATTTGTGTAAACCAGGAATATAATTGAACTCACAATGCTGCAATGAGACCAAGAGCCTCTGATAGGGAGATCATGGGGTGATGCCAACTACTGCTACATGCTGATTGAGCGCAAGCAGCTGGTAAGCAAGGCAGGCATGGAGGCAACCTTGAACAACATAGGAAGAGAGCTTGGTGAGAAAAGCATGTTGGCAGACATTACCAAAAGCTTGAGAATGTGTCAATAAACATAGCTGTGACCTTTATTTGACAATTAAGGCCACCATACATTTCCATCCCAACTAATGCATGTTGACTTTTCTGACTTTGAGCAAAATATAATGGAATGGAAAAAGTTTTGATTTGAGTGCAGTGCAGGAATGGGTGAGAGATAAGGACTTTAAGGACAGAAGACAATATATTTTGAGAAAAAATTTTTTTAACCTATTTATTCCAGGATAGTTTTAATGATGCGACAAAGCAAAGGTTTCACAAACATCATTACAATACTGGATCTTAATCCAGGAATACAGTCATGTTAGTTTGAGTGAACTGCATAGCCTTTATTTTCAAATGAATGGCAATTTTAGATCGTGACAAATATTTTCACTTGTGGTTATGTTCAAAATCAACCAGTTTCTGAAACAGTTCGAGCACTGAAAGCCTCATGATGTCGTGTACAACTGCTTTGGTTTGCACAAGAATGCCCTCCATCTCTCCCCCATTGCGTCAGGCTTTCTGAAGCCCTTCATATCATGACTTTCCACAAGTGCAGCCATTTGACAGGAATTCTGTCAATTTTTATTCCTTCTCTGAAGTCGCCGGAGGCATCGTGTTTTTGGGTTGTCCGTCTGTACGTACATACATCCATCCGTACATCCATCCATCCTAATTTTCTCTGTTTTCTCTGTAACCGCTTATCTGATCACCATAGATTTTTCACCATAAGTGTGACTACTCATGTGGAAGTGGAATGTTTTAATGATAATTATGACATCATAGCTTATGTGTTGTGGCAGCCATGTTGGAAAAAAGGAAAAAAACATTGGACCTCTGTATCTCAGAAACCACTTAATGGAAAAAAAAATGAAACTTGGCACATGTGAAGTACTCCTCATGGAAAACAAGTGTGATTTTTTTTTTTTATGATGTCATAGGTGGCTTCGTTATGACATCGTTATGACATCAGTATGAACCTTTTTGAGGGTCATCTATGGCTAAATTGTATGGGGAAAAAAAGGATGATGTCATCAAGCATGTGGTGTGGCAGCCATTTTTTTTTCCTTAAAAACCTACAAAAATCTTCTCCAAAACGGCTAAACGGATCAAGGCAAAACTTTACAGGTATTATCGCCGATCCACGAGGAACAAAAAGTTCTTCACCTATGACATCATAGGTCACATGGTCTGGCAGCTATGATTTTTTTGAAGAATAAACCTATAAACAATATTTTTCTCCAGAAAGGCTTGAGAGATCAAGGGGAAACTTCACCCACATGTTCCCCAAGCCTTGGGGATACCAGAGTGTTCACCAATAATTAATGGGTCACATGGTCTGGCAACCATATTGGATTCAACGGAAATCTTTAAAAAAAAATCTACTTCTCTTGAACTGCTTCAACAATCGATGTGAAACATCACAATTATGATCTAGTAATCATGTGGAATATGTTTTAAATTTAAACTTGATCGGATGTATGGTCTGGCAGCCAGAATTATTAAAATAATTTGAATCTGAGTTCTTGGACTGAAATAGTCTATGGACTGACGCTTCCATAGAGCAAGACTGGAAGCACCAAGGACCTGAAGACTCGGACTTTCGTCCTCCCGCACAGGTACCGGCAGCGCCACACCCCATGATCCAGTGAATCCATGACTCCCCAGGCCCGACCCAGACGTCTATTGAACTCTGACTCACAGCCAGTAGAGACATGAATATCACTGCCAAGGTAAGTGAATCTCTCCACGACCTCAACATCCTCACCACAAACAGACACAGACAGGACAGCAGCATCCAAGATGTCACCGAAAGCCTGGATCTTAGTTTTGACCCAAAAAACCCGTAATGCCAGCGGCTCCAACTCCTCTTTCAGCACCTCGAGGGCCCCCAAAAGGATGTCTAGAGTCTCCGCAAAGATGACTGCATCATCTGCAAAATCAAGGTCCGAGATCTTGACATTTCCAAACGATGCACCGCAGCTTGATCTCTCCGACATCCTCCCTAAAATCCAGTCCATACAAGTGCTGAAAAGTGTGGGGGCCAGTACACACCCCTGAAGAACTCCAGTAACAACTGGAAATAAGTCAGAGATGGTACCACCACACTTCACAGCACTCTCAGTACCAGAGTAGAGTTCAGACATCAGATCGATCAGTTTTGATGGCACCCCACGAAGACCGAGAATCCTCCAGAGGACATCCCGATTCACTGAATCGAACGCTTTACAGAGATCAACATAGGCTGCAAGCAGCCCCTGCCGAAACTCTCGTCTGCGTTCGGTGAGGACACGAAGGGCAAGGACACGGTCAATCGTTGACCTCTTTGGTGTAAAGCCTGACTGCTCTGGACGCTGGTGCTCAAGCAGATGATGGCGAACCCTATCAAGAATTATCCGAGCGAAGACCTTGCCCGGCACTGAGAGCAGCGTCACCCCTCGGTAGTTGTTGCAGTCTTGGCGATCACCCTTCCCTTTCCAGAGAGGGACACCAAGGCCCCTCTTCCAGTCAGTTGGGATGATGCCTGTGTTCCAGGCAGAGCACAAAACTGCATGCAACGACACGAGTGCAGCATTTCCACCAGCCTTGAGAAGTTCAGCATGGATGCCACAGATCCCTGGAGCTTTGCCCCGTTTCAACTGGTTCACTGCAGCCCGTGTTTCCACAAGCGAAGGTGGACCACAATTGATTCGAGGGTCAGCAACAGGGATTGTAACACCCTTGACGTCCAACTCGACAGCTGGGGGATCAGCCTGGTACAACCGCTCAAAGTAACCGGCCCAGCGGGCCTTCACTTCAGACTCCTCTGTCAAGAGCCTACCACTCTCTGCTCGAAATGCAGTGCTCCGAGGGATGGGCTTGGATGAACGTAATGCGCGAATTCCCCTGTAAGCGGGACGAGAATCACCTGTCCACAGGTGATGCTCTACCCCCTCACAGATTCCTCGCACATAGACCTCCTTGTCCACCCTCATTGCACATACAGTTTTACACCTCAGCTCCCTGAACAGCTCAGCTCTGCCATTCAGCCTGGCCCTGCGACTCTGGTCAATGGTATCCAGTGTCCCTTGAGAGACAAAATTCTTCTTTGCCCTGCGGTGAGCTCCAAGACATCCACCGGCAACATCAAGGACGGTGGTCTTGAAGGCACTCCACAACTCTTCAGGACCCCCCAAAGCACCCAGACCCCCTAAGTGTCCACTCAGCCTGTTCGCAAACTCCTCAGCTACTCTCTCATCCCTGAGCTTGCCAACATCCAGCCTAGGCTGGGATGGTACCATTCTCCAGGATTTAAGGTGCAGCTTTAGAGTTGCTACAACAAGCCTGTGGTCAGTATTGAGGAACTGAGCACTCCGGTAGACCCTGCAGTTCTGGATCATCCTCCAACGACCGTCAATGAGGACATGGTCAATCTCCTTTGCCACACTGCCAGCGTTGGAATACCAAGTCCAGCGATGAGCTTGTGGGCGCTGAAACCATGAACCAGCCACCCTAAGTCCATGACTTCTTGCAAAGTCAAGGAACTTCGTGCTATTCTGATTCTTAGTTCCTGACCCATGGGGACCAACACATGTCTCATAACCATCCCTATCAGTTCCAGTCGATGCATTGAAATCCCCCAAGACGAGAAGTGTATCTCGTCTGGGGCACTGATCAACCACAGACTCGAGTGTGGCGTAGAATGCATCCTTCACGGTGAGATCACTCGCCTCAGTCGGAGCATAAACAGAGACCAGGGAAATGACACCTAAGGAGTGACGAATCCTTAATCTCATAATATGCTCGTTGACCGGTGTTACCTCAATTATCATTGGGGTCAGCTTATTGGACACAGCTACAGCAACTCCTTGGGTATGGTAACCATCAGAGTGACCAGACCAATAGTAGGTGTAACCACCCACCATTATCTCGCGCAATCCGGTCTCCGAACCTCAGAGAGAGCTGCAATCCCGATGTCCAAACGCTTGAGCTCAGATGATAACAGAGACAGGTGATCTCTGATAGGATTCTGCGATAATTTAAAGGACAGCTTGCTTGAAAGGCTTCTGGAATCTGCTTTGTGTCCAGATGAAAATAAAATCAAAAGCAATTTAAGTTGTAATTATTTTGGCTTCTTTGCGAATGAAAGAATGTGACCACTTGGTTTTGAATGACTTGGAAAGGTTGACCCCACTCTAACAAAATCTTCACAAAGAGCAGCGTTTTGAAATGCAATGTTCTAGGCTTGTGGAATGCCACAGTCATACTTATGGAAAGATGTCGTCTTTGCGAGGACTGTGGGTGGGAATGTAGCAACTAGTAATGGTGGAGGGTGGGTTGTGGAGTCGGTGTGTTAAATGGACTTAATCCAACTCATTGAAAAATAATGGGTACCAAATGTTTGGCTTGTGACTTGCTTGTCACACTGCACGTAAGCTGTTCCTATAAATGAACTGTTCCATTTGCTTCTAACAAAGCAAGTATGATTTGAGTTGCTTCTGCATTTAATTTGACCATTGTATGGCTGTTAACTTTGTGAGATCTTTCAAGAGTTGAATGTGAAACGCCTCCTGAATATTGGTGTTATTGTGGTGACCTTTTATGTTGCTCTGAAGCAGTTTCCAAAACCCCTTTAAGCTGTGTGGCTTCCGTGTTTCAAAACGAACATCGTCAAATCCTTGAGATCACTCAGAAAGATCAAAGTGGAAACGCACTAAATCCTGCTCAGAGAATGTTTGAGGCTGATGTTGTGGGCGGAAGCCCGAGGGAGGCAAAACAATCCCCCCCGCATGGTCTTATGTGCAGGAAATGCCAAGATCTCAAAATTGGCAAATTTAGATGCCGAGTCGTTCACTTAGTATGCCATATGGCTTGGTTAAAATGCATGGTGGTTGTGAAGTGAATGTTATTATAAGTATTTTTGAGCATTTATGGACCGATTCAGTAGCTCCCGACTTCAGCCAAAAAAAACATCAAAAACTGACCATTGTTACGGTAGTTGTTTTTCTTCAACATCTTTATTGCAGTCCTTCTCATTCTTGTCCTACAGGATGGCACAAAGGTAGCTTACTTAACTTTAAAGTTAATCTGGGTTAGATTATCGTCCAACGACATACAGTTGGATTGATGGTTCACAGGCAGGGTCTTACATCTGCTCCTATTAGTTGGGAGACGTTAACGATCCCACAGTGTCTTTTGTTAAAAGTCGGTGAGCTATTTCCCACACCCTCAACAAATTACTAATATTTCTTGTATTTGGGCACTGTGCACCTTTAGTGGAATGTCTTGCCTTGAAATATTTGGGCCAAAAACTTTCCCTGTCTGACCCCAAGAAAAGATGTGATTAATTGGGGCCATTAAAGTATATAGCATAAGGGATTAGAACTTGAGATCTCAACATCATGACACAGATTTTCAGAGAACAATACTATCAGGCGAACTCTTCCAATGCACATCTTCTTCCTTGTAAACCACCTGTTTTTTTTTTTCCTTCCTTGTGACCCTTACCTTTCGAATGCTAGGTATTTCTAATGGAAAGCACCAGACTCCTCATAATTTTACCTTCCAATATAGTACATAGGCAAAAATTACTTAATCACCTGTCCACTGGTCTCTGTGCCCTTACTTGCGATTCTGGCACAGCCAAATTACCGTTTTGGGCACGTACGCAGTCACTCGCACTGCTGCACAACTTGTACCTATAGCTCTGCTGTCAAGCGCGTGTTCAAGAGACTACCTATTGATGCATGTTGTGCTTGAGGCCCTGCACACTTTCTTCTCATGAGCGTCCAATTCTCGGCCTCGCTTCTCTCGAGATTTGTGGAAAGAGTGGATGCAGATAGCAAGGATGCTAACAAGATTACTGAATTGTTTGGAAAGCTTTTGGTTTCCAACTTGCCAAACACACCAGGCATGGACTAAATCATCCACAGCTTGGCATACACACACGACTAATGCTTTTTCAATGATGTGATAAAACATGAACAGGAATTTCCAGATCTTCAAGGACTGAAAGTACTCAAGACGATCGGTGATTTTGGAAAAAGAACTTCCTGTTCTCATCTGAATTGTCTCAGACTTTACTAACGCTCTTTGTAATCTCACAACGTTTTGTTTTCCGAGTTTGTATTCAAATGCGTTTTGCCTTTCACACACCTATGTGTTGTCTGTGCTATCAGGAGAGCTTGGAGGTATGCACACTCACCTTTGAGTTGTGTAGCCTGGGTTTGAATGTCAAAGCGGCTATAAACAGTCACCCAGGTGCTTTGCATGCAAAGCGATGCATCAAGGGGTGGGCCATGGTGGGATCCTTCCTCCATATATTTTGTTTCCCTTCCCATACCTCCTTATCCCTTTCTCTCCCCTCTCCCCTACCCTCATTGCAATTTTATTCTGCCTCGTACCTCTATATCCTTACATGTGGTGAAATTTTAGCTGTTCAAAATGGACCATTATTTGGATAAAGAACACCTTAATTAGGTTTGAATTTGCGTGTTATTTAATTTACATTTAATGACCAATCAAATAGTTCATTATTACAATGCTTTCAGAAACATGGAAATCTTTATTGGAAGCTGAAAGCAATTATCTGTTGCTATTGGAGGGATAGTGAAAGAAAATAAATTCATAAATCTAAATCCATTATCATTGTCATCCATTTTCTCGAAAAAGATTGTTGGTGGCAAAACGGATGTACCATCTTGTACACATATTTTATAGCTACATATATGTATGAGTGATGGCAACGAAATACAGATGAGCAACTAGAAAGCTTTTCAAGATGCAAAGCCTGTCCACGTCCACTTTGTACATAAACTAAACTTGATGAAAAAAAGAACAGTGAAAAAAAATAAAAAAAATGGAAAATTGATTAATTATTTTCTCCATATTCTCAAAATCAAAGTTTGTTGAAAATTTGGTGACAAAATCTCAAATGGTAAATAAAGAAACATGGAAAGGTTTTTTTTTAAAACCTGCCCGTCTCGCGCTGCGTGGCAGACGTGCGGACGGGCTAATTCGGCCGAATTATGCTTCGACTTCTGCCACTTTACCCTCTGACATTTGGACCCAATTATTGATCCATGTTCTCCAAACTCTCATCATAAAGGTAGGTTGAAAATTTGATGATGAGAGCTCAAATGGTTCACAAAATGTTTTAGCCTGGACAACCACATTCACAAACACGCACACATGCACACATGATTGCAAAACCCCATCCCCAGCTGCGCGGTGGACGGGTTAATAATTATGACATGAAGAAATTTCAGGTTGATTTTTTTTTTTTGTAACACATGCATGTGAATTTTTTATGTAGGTAGCAGAAATTTGATTTTTATTTATTGTGGACAGAAATCTATGTTCATGGAAAAGCTAAATGATAGCGGGCAGCAGCTTCACAGACTGACAGGATCAAAGGGGTGTAGTAAGACAAAGACATCATACATGAGAGGATGAGAGGGAGAAAGGAAAATGGTACAGTTGGGCTGGGAGTGTCGGAGGGAGTCGGTGAGAGTGGAAGAGGACTGGTATGGGAGAAATAATTCGGTGGTAATGGGCAGAACTCTTGACGGACTGGAGGGAGGAGCATAGTAAGTCAGTTCCACAGAGTAGAGAATATCGGGAGGAAGGGTTGGAAGTATGAATTAATCTTGGTTTTGGAAGGGTAACCAGGTGCAGGATTCTGGAGGAATTGCATGACCTCGGCTGACTGGGGGGGGGGGGGAGAAAGAAGAGATGAGAGGGTGGGAAGAGCAAGGTCAGAAGTGTGGCAATGAAACAATTGGGACTCTGCCTCCTTTTGAGATATGCCAATAACACAAGGAGCCTTGGACTCAATTGCCTACTTGCGAGCAAGATTTGAAGCAGCTGCATCAGCCCACAGAGGGAGACCAACACTCCATGTTATTTTGGATGTAGATTGCAGACCTTAAACATTGTAATAAGTTCTGAGTGGCTCAGTTCGGACTTGGCTCTGTGAAGAATCCTGAGGCATCAGCCACCATATACTCGTATACCAATTTGGCGATGTGGTAAGTGTTGGAGGCCAAAAGACAGGTCATGACAAATTATGAGGCTGAGGAGCTCTCGGGACTGCATCTCTTCCAGGGTTGACTAATGGAGTAGACTGGTGTGTTTGAAAGCTGATCCTTGTGGAGGGACAGAGTTGGAGTATGGGGTTTTCCTGAGTTTATAGGACATCTTCCAATCAGCAGACAAATAACTTGTTTTGTTTTTTTTTCCTGATTTTCAGAGATGGATTCTGCAGCAGCCTACTTCACCTTTGTGTCGTGGACTATTCTGCATCGGGTTCAGTAATATGCCACATTGTTCAGAGTATTCAGGGAAGCAATGAGATCACTCTGTTGTGCAATGGTTGGAGCATCAGATCTGAGTCTGGGAGGACAGCTTTTCGAACCAGACCCTGGCGAAGTCATACCAAATACTTTAAGAATGGAACATGCTGCTTCCTTGTTTGATGCTCAGCATTCGAAAAAGGATAGAGCATTGACAAACAACCAGAGCTTAGAAAACTTTGTTCAGGCATGATGGCTTCCTCTTGAATTGAAGTTCCTTTTATTTTATTTCATAATGAGGAAATACACTTCGATGGTGGGTATATTAAGGGGGGGAGAAAAAGGAAGGAGAGAGATGAGGAAAGGGAGGGAGAGAGGGGAGGGAGAGAGGAGGGAGGGAGAGAGAGAGGAGGGAGGAGGGGAGAGAGGAGGGAGGATGGGGAGAAAGGATGGAGGTGGGACAGAGGAGGGAGTGGGGGAGAGAGAGAGAGGAGGGAGTGGGGAAAGAGAAGAGGGAGGGAGTGGGGAAAGAGAAGAGGGAGGGAGTGGGGAGAGAGAGGAGAGAGTGGGGAGAGAGAGGAGGGAGTGGGGAGAGAGAGAGAGAGGAGGGAGACACGGGGAGAGAGAGGAGGGAGACACGGGGAGAGAGAGGAGGGAGACACGGGGAGAGAGAGGAGGGAGACACGGGGAGAGAGAGATAGGAGGGAGGGGTAGACAGAAAAGAGAGGGGAGTGAGAGAGAGGAGGAGGGGTGGGCAAGATAGGAGGGGTTGAGGGAATAGGAGGAAGGGAGGGGGGAAGGGCAAGGAACGTAGGTGGGTGGAGAGAGAGAGAGCAACGCCTCACTAAACGTCGCTATACACTCCAGGAGGGGGGTGGGAGTGAGGAGGATTAGGGGGAGAGGAGAAGAGAATTGGGGAGGAGGTAAGCGCGAGGGGAGGTGGTTCTGGACTTCTATTTGGTAAGGAGACTTACGGAGAAGGTTGGGAGGATAGTGCAGGATTGAACAAAATGGGTTACATTAAAACAGCTCGTTAATACAGCATGCCAAGACCACTGGGAGATGTCCATGGGGGGTGAAGAGGTGAGGGGGTTTTGGAGGACACAAGTTTAAGGGGAGGGAGAGGGAAGGCAGCATGAGGGGAAGTCAAGGGAAGACAACATGAGGGGAAGGGAAGTCGGCATGAAGGGAGGGGAGGGGAAGGGAAGGGCAATAAAACAAGCCCAAGCAGCAACATTTGTCTTTTTTAACCACCGGGTTCGATATAAAACTGGGTGGGAGCATTCAAAGCCAATGTTATCTACCTGGCAAAAGCCTGCCTGCATGCATGCTCGTACTTGCAGCGACAATTGCACCCCTCCAATCAGCTCACTACGAATCTGATTTGTACATGCTGCACTCTGAGGAAGCAGTTTTAAATTCAAAACTAAACCATCAGTCCTTAACAGTTCCCTTAACAGAGGGGGGTGGGGGGGGGGAAGGTGAGAGTGGGAGGGAGAGGGAGAGAGAGAGAGAGGGGGGAGGGAGTGGGGTGAGAGGAGGGAAGGGAGAGTGAGAATGGGGAGTGGGGTGATTCTGACAGATGTGAAGCCCAGTTTAACATCCTTTCGAGAGATGGCATACACATTGATGAATCACCCTGCCTATGAAACCCAGGGTCGATAATTTATAACTGGGTTGGGGTTCAAACCCAGGCTAGACAGCTGAGAGCGAGCATGCGTACCTCTTGGCTATGGCTATCCTGCCAGTATGTGGCAATTCATTGCTTTGTAACAACTGAAAACATTTTCATACTCATTGTAATCATTTTCTTTATTTTGCCTTACTAAGTCTGTAGATGTCCCCATGCAGAACCGCACCCTGGTATCACCATGGAAGCTTGTGGAGATCGAAGCTTGAAGAGCACTTCAAGCAAGCACGCCAATGAAATGGTTGAACAAACTTTAAAAAACGAAACATTTAATTTTTTATCCCCCGCCGCATGGCGGAAGGGGGATATTGTTGTCACCCGGGTCGTCTGTCCATCCGTCCGGCTGTCCGGCCGTCCATCCGGCTGGCTGGGCGTCAACATTTATAGCTGTGAGTGCGATAACTCATAAACTGTTCGCCATATCGATTTGAAATTTGGGTTACACATGTACCACCTGAAAAGGAAGAACCCTATTGATTTTGGGTATGGCCAGATCCAAGATGGCCAACTGATTCAATGGTGGGGGATTCCCCATCTCTGATGGGTATATTTTTATATGCATCTATTTATGTCAAAGTGATGGGTCTTATAATGAATGAAGATTGTCCAAAAAGGGGAAGCGATTAAATAAAATTGCACATTTTCAGCAAGCAAGCCACCGCCCGAGGAACCTCATGACAACGCGGAGCCAAATGTAGGCGAGTCGGGCCTGAACTTTGTTCAAATTGATTGATGTATTCAGTGAAGGTGCGAATACTTTTGCTGTGTATGGCCATGGCTTGGAAACGAACAACCAAGCAGCTTGGAAAGTGCTCGCCAAGTGGGTTAATCACTCAAGCAAGCACTCCAATAAAACGGTTGATAAGGAACAGCTGGCTTGGCAAGCGATTAGCGATCGCTGATCAGTCATATAAACACCATGGAGCCGGTGACACCCATAATGTTAAGCAATGTCCCAATCGGACAAATATTCACTTTTGTGGCAGTCACAACTGCTGCTTATGTCAATTTAGAAGTTTAAATTTTTATATTTCTCTGAGATTAAGATATCCTCGAGGTTATGGCATGTGCAGAAATGAAATAAAGCCACAAACGCTGGCGTATTCGGGCATTTATAAGCATTGCAATGTATCCAGCGATTCAGAGGCATGATGATCAGGCAATCGATGATATGAGTGAGGAAAGTGGAAAAAAAAAACCTTATAGTTAAGAAACTGCTGCGGCCTGTTCCAAGTCAATGCATTGTTGAGCAGGCTCAAGAAAATAGTGAATTAAGACCCCAGTGAGGTGACCAAGGATGAGCATTGATAAAGGATATTTAAATAAGGCCGTTAGTTATCTTAGAAAGGGGTGTTTAAATTAACCCAAACACCCAATTTTCACTCCTGCACTTCCTTGGAGTTGCCTTCATATGCATGCAAAGTTTCAGGCTGCTAGGTTTTATGGTTTTGGAGTTATGGAGGAGACACACACACTGACTGACTGACACACTGACATTTATGAGTAAAGATCTATTCCATTGTATTTAATTTTATTGTATTTCATTATTTATTTGTTTCAAACCAGAATAAGGCAGACCTAAAACAATACCTTGTGGGACATCATTCTCAAGTGGGAGATCTTGAAAGAGAATGAAATCAAGAGAGTCCCATAGTTTCTACGAGCAGAGAAAATTTGGTAATCGCTCAAGGAGAGCCCCTTGAATACCAACATACACCCAGCTTGGATAATAAGGCTTAGTGCCAGACCGTATCAAAAGATAGAGTCCTTATCTCTGTATTGAGATTTAGTGCATTCATCCATTGCTCGGTTGAAATATGCAACATGTTCTGATGGAATAGCTGGGATGAAAGCAAAACTGATAATCATGAGAGATTAAAGTCACGCCGTTGTGTTTCTCTTCTAAGAAGTGATAGTTGTTTTGTGATTTGATGTACTTGAACCAAAATTTTAGAAGTGAAATAACTCTCTGCATGTATGTTCCCAGTCGGCTGATGCAGAGACAGCAAATTTCTTCCATTTTGTTGATTCTCTTAATATGACTTGCAGTTTTAGTTTCTAATGCATTTATAATTTGTTGTTTTGCGTAATAATGTTTGATTTTACCTTGAATGGCCTCTAACTTCAAGAGTGATAACATTTGGCCAATTTATCTCAAAATTTCCAGATGTGCTTAAAGTACCCACGGGAATGTCATTTGGCACAAAATTAATTTGGCCACCCACTCCCCCCTTCCCGAGGATATATACCCACCCCCCCCCTCTATATACTAGCGTGGATCGGCTCATGATGCTCGCATCTCCACACGTCGTTGCAGAGATTGACGTTACAGATTTGCTGTGTTGGAGTGATTTTCACCAATCATAATACAAACATTTCTTCTCTATAAATTTTTTTGTAATATTTGTGATGTTATATTTAATTGAAATTTATTTGTGATGTAAGAAGGTCCAAGTGGTCTGAATTGTCAAGGGTCGAACCTGTCAAATCTGTCTGAAGGATGTAAGGGGTCTCAATGGTGTTAAGGTCTAAAGGGGTCTTCAGGATCTAAAGGGGTTTAGGGGTCTTTTGGGTCTTCAGGATGTTTTGGGTCATTGGGGTCTTTGGAGTCATCAGGGATTTTGGGGTATTTTGGGTCTTTTGGGACTTTTAGTTCTTCAGGGTCTTTTTGGGTCATCGGGGTCTTTGGGGTCTTTTTGGTCTTGGGTCTTTTGGGTGTTCAGGGTCTTTTTGTATCTTTGGGGACTTTTGAGTCTTTGGAGTCTGCAGGGTATTTTTGGGTATTCAGTGGCTTTTGAATATTTGGGGTCTTTGGAGTCTTTTTGGTCTTCGGGGTCTGCAGGGTCTTTTTGGGTATTCAGTGGCTTTTGGATATTCGGAGTCTTTTGGGTCTTCGGGATCTTTTGGGTGTTCAGGGTCTTTTTGGATATTCGGGGACTTTTGGGTCTTCAGAGTCTGCAGGGTCTTTTGGGTATTCAGTGGCTTTTGGATATTTGGGGTCCTTGGGGTCTTTTTGGTCTGGGGTCTTTTGGGTCTGCAGGGTATTTTTGGGTATTCAGTGGCTTATGGATATTCGGAGTCTTTTGGGTCTTCTGGGTCTTCAGGATCTTTTGGGTCTTTTGGGATACACACACAGTTGGAGTTCAAAAGGGGGTGAGGAGGGGGTGAGGCCTAGAATAAAAAGGGGGGCTGCGGACCTGGGGTTTGGAACGGTGTTGAGGACTTGAAGAAGAAAAGAGGATTGGATGAGGATGAGAATAAAAAAGCGGGGCTGCAGACCTGAGGTTTGGAACGGTGTTGAGGACTTGAAGAAGAAAAGAGGATTGGATGAGGATGAGAATAAAAAAGCGGGGCTGCAGACCTGAGGTTTGGAGCAGTGTTGAGGACTTGAAGAAGAAAGGAGGATTGGATGAGGATTAGAATAAAAATGCAGGGCTGCGGACCTTAGGTTTGGAGCGGTGTTGAGGACTTGAAGAAGAAAGGAGAATTGGATGAGGACTGGAATAAAAAGGGGGAGTTACGGACATGAGGTTGGGAGGGAGATTGAGGACTTGAAGAAGAAAAGTGGAGTGGAGGACAGAGAGTTGGTGAGGTTTGCTGGGGGGCATTAGAAGGGACAAAGTTGGTAAAGGAGGGGGTTGAGGATTTGCAGTTCGAAGGGGATTGAAGACTCGAAGAAGAAAGGGGTAGCCATGGTGTTGGGGGGGGTGGGGGGGTTGAGGACTTGAAAGAAGAAAGGGGGAGGGGAAGACATTGAGTTGGGTAAGGTGGGCAGAAAGGGAATAGAGAGGTGGGAGAGGGGGGTTGAGCACTTGGGATGGAGAGGGGACTTGAAGACTCAGGGTTGAGGACTTGTGGTGTGAAGAGGGGACGTGTTTGAGGACTTGAAGACTCGGAGTTGAAGACTTGGTCACATTTTACATTATGGGGAATTTCCACGGGTCCCTGCCATTATGCTGTCAAAGGACATATTAAGCAAACTCGCAAAATATTCCACACTCTATTGGGAATGAATTCCCTTACAACAGCCTGGTTGAGCCAGGTTATCTTCTCGTATAATAAACAACAGAAATAAATTCCGAAGTGGATCTAGTGTGAAAAATCCCGGCTCAACCCAGGACTCAAATCCAAGGGCCGCATCTCATAAATGTTTCTGTAGTTTTATTTGTAACTTCTTCAAAACTTACTGCTCTGCAGTTGTCTCGTTTACTCTGGATTCTGACTTTTACTTTCCACCCCTAGTTAGTGTCAGCTGTTCCTGCTCCTTGGTCACACCTGCTGTTGATCTGAATGTAAATCACCTGACCTGTGAAAGTCGCCTCTCCCTCTCAACTAGTCTTTTTGAGCTCTTTGTGCTTGCTTTACTTTTTTGATGTGTTTCCTGTTTCTGCTCCGCACTTAAGTAATGCGATCAACACGCCTGTGTGTTCGTCTGTTTGTCTTGACAACTCAACAGGATGAGCAGCTAGAATTGCCAAGTTTGGCACAGAGCTTCATATTGCACACACAGACTCTGTTATCAAACACTCACATGCCGTCTTATGGCTACGGCACGAGTAAATAAAGTCCTGTACTAAGTTTCACTTTATATTTTTCCTTATGAGCTAAAAGTGAAACTAATCGGAGACATTCACAATATGAAGCTCTGTGACAAATTTGGCCATTCCAGCTGCCTTCATTATCCAGTTATTTTGCCTCCAAACACAAACGGGATCATCACAATACTCATGTGCTCGGTCCACGGCCGTGGCTTGAGTAATAAGAATAATAACAACATTCCTTTCATGCTGCACAGGAACATACGGCTGCTAAGGTGGATTTATTGGCAGTGAGTACAGTCCTGAACAGGTCATCACTCCAACACAGGTTACCTCAATACACTGGTACTCATTTCACCAACCTCAAAAGGATGACAGGC
>NC_140964.1:118551105-118613605 GCF_056783735.1 Eptatretus burgeri
ACTACTGTCTTTGTGAGTTAATGTAAACTTGCACATTTGTGCCTTTTTGCCTTGTATTGCTGCAAGTAATACTCATATACACAAGTTCCTCAATGAACCTGAGACATGAAAACAGAAGGAAAGACAAATTGATTATTGGGAAGAAGCATTGATTAAAATAACATTTTACATATTGATTGGGAATAAGCATTAGAAATTTGATGACTCTTATTTGATCTGGCATATAACTTAGGTCTTTTGAAAAGTTGAAATATCACGTTTCCAGTTATGTAATTGGATTGTTGTGATGTGGTTTCGCAACTGTTGCCCACCAAATAGGTTCTTGAAACACAAAGGAAATGTTTTTATCTCCCGTGACAAGCCTAGATATCAAATGTGCTTCCAGATGCAATGCTTCCTACTAACCCTGCATTCCAATTTACAACAGTGGGCTAGTTAGTTGTAGTTTGGTTCTTACCTTTTTGGTGTTCATACCTGGAATATATATCTCAATGGTGAGCGCACATGCACATATGGGAATGAATGCAGCATTTTTGATTTCCATATGCTTTTCAGTGGGAGAGACAGATGTCCAATGAACAAAAGCAAAAGAACCCCCTCCCTGTCCCCCATCTCCCTCTCAGGGCCTGTTTAAATTGATGGTATTATTCAATTGGTGAGAGCGGTCGATCTTCCCGGAATTCATTTTTACCCTCGCTGAAGGAGAGGGGATTGCATTTGGGTCCGTTTGTTACTTGCAAAGTCGAAGATTTTTCCAGTATATTGGTTAGTCGATTTTATTATTCTGTCTGTTTGTTTGTCTGTCTGTCTTTTTGTCACATACAGGTCACAATTTTAACCTGATGTTCATGAAACTTCACCACATGGTAGAGTTTGTCATCAGGAAGAAGCCTATTATTTTTGAGGTCAAGAGGTCAAAAGGTTAACATAGTGTAAAGGTCAACAACTTCTGTGGGATTTCTAAAATCTTCAATTTTTATCACCGTGTATCACTGAATTTAGAAACCCAACTATTTTTGAGGTCAAAAGGTCAAAGTTAAACTCAAGGTCAAACTTCTAAAATCATCAATTTCAATCTGAAAAATACGCAATTTTCATCAAATTGACCTGAACTGTGATTAAGATTTTCAATTTTAATCTTAATGAAATGGACAATACGATGTATCCATGGCAACTTTTAGAGAGGGGGGTAGATTTTGCAAGTAACGTGTTCTGCACTGTCTTTTTCTTGTTTATTTGTTTGTCCGCACAGAACTTTCGTGTTTTTCTCTGCAACCACTTGTCGGATTGAGAAAAAAATTTCAACATTGGTGCGACTACTCATGTAGAATGTTTTAATGATAATTATGATGTCATAGGTCACGTGGTATATCAGCCATGTTGGAAAAACGAAAAATAATTGGACCTCTGTATCTCTGAAAGTACAACAAGAAAAAAATTGAAACTTGGCACATAGCAAGTACTCATGGGGAATTTGTGATTTTTTTATGATGTCATAGGTGCCTTCATTGTGACGTCATAATTGATTGTATAGAACGCTACATCCAATCAGTATGAAAATTTTTGAGAGTCATCAAAGGATAAAATGATCCACAAATTTTTGGTGATGTCATCAGTCATGTGATTCAGCAGCCATCATGTTTGCTTAAAAAAAAAATCTCTCAAATTGCTGAACAGATAGAGGCGAAACTTTACACATATGACCGCCTTGCCAAGGGGAACAAAAGGATCACAAATGTGATGTCAGAGGTCACATGGTTTGGCAGCCATATTGGATTTACCCTAAAACATTTTAAAATCTCCAAAATAGCTCGACATATTGAGGTGAAACTTCATATAAATGTTCCCCAAGGCATGTGTGTACGAGGTTGTGAAGGAATAATTGATGTCACATGATTTGACAGCCATATTGGATTTAAGAAAAATATTAAATAATGTTTTCTCTGGAACCACTTAATCAATTGACATGAAACTTCACAATTGTAATCTAGCATTGAGGAGGAATGCATGCTTTAAATTTCAACTTGATTGGACACATGGTCTGGCAGCCAGAATTTTAAAGTTTTTGATGAAGGTGTTTTTTTTTTTGTTTTTTTTGAAAAAGGCACACTTGGCTGTGCCTAGGTGGGTTTGAGGGTTGAGTAGTCGCAGCTGAAATGTGACATCCTCCTGATGACTTCATCTTTTCTTTTTCCTTGTTTGGGTTCCTTCTGATTACTCCAATGCAGGACTGTACCCATTTGGTCTTCCATTTGATCCGTATTTAATTAATTGTAATCCCATTCTGAATTTAACTGAATAAAAATGAAAAACGTTCTGGGTCAGGGTCAGGTTTCCAATCAAAGCGGGACATCTTGGTAGCCAATCGTCATGACCAGCAGTTATAAAGTGGCAATTCTAATTATGTCTTATTAATTACATAACACACCAGTACACAAACGCCACACAAAATGCACCACACAAAACAAGTCCTGTTGAGGGTCTGCAATCTCTGATTGCTCTTTTTCTTGTTTTGGATTTGAATTGGTGAGAGTCCACTCACTGTATTTGTTTTTCATGACTAAAGTGAATACAGATACAAAGTTGTATGGCCAACGGCTCAGCTTTAAGTAAGTTATATCTTCAATTTAAAATATGAACACACTTGCTGCATAACTATGTGCTTTAACCACAGGAATGCTGTTATTCAAAAAGGGACATCAGCCTGATCACAATGTTATTGCTGTTTGTCTATTCAAAAGCCTGAAACCGTCAATTTTATTGTGCTTACCATCATGGTTAGCAAATATTTACCTTCCATGGCATTTGGCATATTTTTGCCTCACATGGTGGTTAGCATACCTTTGCAGTTAGCATACCTGTGTTCCCACAGTGGTTAATGTACTTTTGTTTCTCATAACAGTTAGTGTACCTTTACTTTCCACTGCAGTTAGCATAGTTTTGCTTTTCATGGCAGCGAGCATACCTTTACTTCCCATGATGGTTAGCATACCTTTGGTTCCCATGGCGGTTAGCATATCTTTGCTCTCCAAAGGCAGTTAATGTACCTTTGTTCCCTCAGTGGTTAGTGTATATTTACTTCCCACAGTGGTTAACATACTGAAGGGTACAAAAGTATCAGTCCACTTAAATCATTTCAAACATTTCTACGACTATTTCATAACACTGAAGATATTTATTCATATTTTTTAATTTATTGGTTCACGAAAAAATATTTTCACGAAAAAAATAATTGGTTCACGAAAAAATATTTTCACGAAAAAAATAAGTGACCACTATATTCGTTATTGTTGTGTGTCTGTCTGTCTGTCTGTCTGTCTGTCCCGAGCATTTCTCCGTGGGTTTTAATCCGATCCTGATGAAATTTTGGTGGGAGGTTTATATCATGATCGAGTTGTGTTTTTCTAAGAATGGGCGTGGTGCGCCCATTATGGGCGGAGCCACGCCCAAAAAACATGTGTTTTTAGGGGGTAGCCGATTTCAATTTGCATCTTCTCCGAGGGGGTTTGTCGAATCTGGCAGAGGTTTTGGTATTTGGTTTGCCCAATGGCACCTGCATAGCCCCACAGAGCTCGATTTTTCATTTTCAACCAAAAGTCAGGGCCGCAAGGTCATGAACTTAGAAAATTGTGAATTGTGTTTTTAGGGGGTAGCCAATTTCAATTTGCATCTTCTCCTCGGGGTTTGTCGAATCTGGCAGGGGTTTCGGTATTTGGTTAGCACAATGGCACCTGCATAGCCCCACGGAGCTCGATTTTTAATTTTCTTCCCAAGGTCAAGGTCACAAGGTCACGAACTTAGAAAATTGCAAATTTTGACGTAAAAAATTTTCTTCTCTGATGGGTTTGTCAAATCTGGCAGGGGTTTCGGTAATTGGTTAGCCCAATGGCACCTGCATAGCCCCACAGAGCTTGATTTTTCATTTTCATCCCAAGGTTAAGGCCACAAGGTCACAAACTTAGAAAATTGCGAATAGTGTTTTTAGGGGGTAGCCATTTTCAATTTGCATCTTCTCCGAGGGGTTTGTCGAATCTGGCAGGGGTTTCGGTATTTGGTTAGCCCAATGGCACCTGCATAGCCCCACGGAGATCGATTTTGCATTTTCTTCCCAAGGTCAAGGTCACAAGGTCACAAACTAAGAAAAATTCGAATTTTGACATAAAAATCATACGACCGCCCAAACTTTGAGAGCTAGGATCACAATATTTTTTATGCATAATCTTGAGGTCATTCCCCACCTAAAGTCTTGAAACCATTTTGCTCTATCTCGAACACCTTGCCCGTGGTGCCCCCTTCAATTTTGTTTTTACGCTGATTTCATCAAAGTATGGATAATCCGAGGAGTGTGAAATGCCATAAAGCCTATACGATGTTATATTGTTCCTGGAATGTTCCAGAGGAAGTTTTGCACCAAAGGTCATAATCCTTGACCTTTGATCTTTAAAGGTCACAAAGGTCAAATTTTCAAAGTTTTGGGAATCGAACCGGGTTTTCGACCTTCTTCGACGAACTAACTCCAATAAGCTATAGCACGTATCCTGTTTCCTTATTTTAATGTCCACAACATTGTTTTGTGACCTTGAAAGGTGATGCAAAGGTCAAATTTTGAAAGTTGTTGAATGAAACCGGGTTTTCGACATTTTGCAGCTCATAACCTGTCACCCATACCACATCATGTTGATCATTTTTATAACTTGGTCAAAAATTATCACATTGTCTCATCCTTGACTTCTGAAACAATCTACATCATCAAATACTGCTCGTGAACCATCGTCATCTTCAGACTTGTTTTAGTTATTATTCAGTGAACCTTTGTCTTAACAGAATCAATGAAAGGTTAATACATTTGAGAAAGAGCTAAAAATTTATGTAAGTGGTATGTTATGCTCTGGAATGAATTACCAAACTGTTTGGAAAAAATTGACTCAGCATAATTAATGAACTAATTGAATCGATGCCAAATAGAGTCGAGGCACTTCTCAAGGAAAAACGGGGTCACACAGATTATTGAATATATTTAAAGACAGTTTTCATTTTTCCAATTTTAATGAATGTTATTGTAATCCTTGAGTTAATGGAAATCCCTAGAAATTATATATACGACTTGCAGAGTACCCGCCCGACGGGCGATCTTGTTCCAAGCATGCAACGCGTTCTTCTGACGCATACCTTTATTTGGGCGGTGTATAGGAAACTGACAGCTCTATGTAGGCAAAAAAAAAAAATAACCCAGGTGACATGCATGAAACAAAAACATATATACTGCTTATGATTCAAAACACCTCACTACGCTGGAAAATGTGAGGACGGGGATACTTTGCTGTAAAGGACGGAGACTTGTAATACACTCCCACACCTATAGGTGGAACTACACGACACACCTCAGGGTTCAGGCATCTTGCGTGTGTGACCCACACACCACACACACTCAAGCACACACACACACACCTTCCTGGAGAGAGACCCTGTCCAGCCTTCCATTACCTGGACACCCTGCTTCCCATTCACACCATTTATAGACATGTCGACGCACCTGGTTGTTTCGGCCACAATTGCTGGCTTTGCTTTGCATTCACTCCTCTCCGCCATCTCTTCCCACGTGGATTCTCACACTACTTGTAGGGTAACGTGCACCTCACATGTCCCAGGATGTCCTTTGACCACCTTTGCTAGGGCCTGCTCTAACTCCCCTCTTAATATAATGGCCCTGGCCACTAAGTATTTTATTACTGCATGCCCATTATTATTTTTTCCCTCTCTGTCTCCCATTTGGGCACAATCTCTAATGTCTTCTCAATTTGGCTCTCCTGTTGTTCGTTTTTATTTTCATTAATCCTGGCACTGTTTCTGTGTTCCCTCCGTTTCTAATTGCCCCCTCTTTCGTGAATCCCCTGCCAGCCCTTCGTGTGGCCATAATCCCCTCCATAACACTAGCCTGACCGATTGTCATCTCCTGCTACATTCAACGCACGTCTGCTAGATCTCCCGCCATTTGCGCAGATCACATCAATTTTTTCTCCCAGCTCAGCATTCAACTCTGCATCATTAACCTCCAGTCTTGCTTCCATGCCAGCCATCAATCGTATGATAACTCCTATTAGTTGGTCCTGGTTATCTCCCTGCATTGTGGTGACACCGGCCTGCTGCCTCCAACTTGTTCGATGGGTGGTACTGGGCTAACTTGCAGAGGGGGGGGAGGGGGTTATAAGGCGAGTTGGTAGTGAGGGTGACACCACCGTGCCCTCTAGGGGTCATTCTACCTTTATTTGGGCCACCATGGCATAAGTCCAGGTTGCACCCCTCTGGTTCTATCTGCCCTGGTCACTCATGAAGAGTGATTTTAAATTTTAGCACCAAATGCGAGTTCGGCAATTTAGCTTTGAGGCAACGGTCTCTTGTGCCTAAGGTTTTGAATGACACTCAACTGACGCCAGTGTTACAGCTGCCCACTCAGCAAGTTGCCTGGTATATGTGCAGTGAGTCGTATCAATACAACCATAGCAGTCAGGTGGGTCGGTGGTCCTGGGTTCGATTGTGAACCTTTCAACTTCCACTACTGTACTAGTTGGACCAACAAACCAGCCAAGCACTATTCTAATTAAGCACCACCATCTTGTTCAACCAGATCAAGTGAGCCAGAGATGAGTGGTGCTGTCCAGGTGTGCGATATGATAAACTGCTGACAATTATCCCTCAACAGGCTTTGCTTTAATCACCAAAGAGAACCAGGACAACCACAATTCACCCCTGAGATGATGTATATTTAATAAAGAATGATCACGGGGAAGGAAACAAAAGGAAGCAATCACAGGAATGTAATAGTGAAACCCCATTGCCCACGATCGATACACCTGCCCATGAAATGAAGGACAAACGGGAGATTTGTTTATGTCCTGATGGCTTCATGCACACCACAGTAGAAAGACAAAGCTAGTAATGACAGAACAGAAAGAATTGCAGGCAAATCCATGCAAAGACAAGCTGGAGCAACCACCAGCACAATCTCTGCTTTCCTCTTCGGCTGGAGTACAGTGGCTTTTTTTTTCGGCCCCCCTTTTCCACTGTGTTCTCATTTTTCTGGTACTAGAAACACCTGCTCCAATAGTGGGTAGTGGGACAAGGGGGAGGGGTCATGTGTACGTGCATACCGTGCATGCGGACAGTGTTATGTTAATATTCTAATTCTGCTGTTTCTTCTTCTTCATCATCATTAAAGGTCACAATTATTCCCACCTTCTTGTGGGGTTAGCTGGGGGGGAAGCTTGGCCCGTCTTTCTCGAACAGGCTGGCCAGACCTGACATTTGACGAAGGTTATGGCAGGAATTTGGAATTTGGCTCGGGTGCCGGCGATCGCTCGCCTACTCTTCACGAAGGACACCGTGAGATCTTCGACAAGCACCAACTAATGCCAGCAGATGGGTGCCCAGTTTAACGTCAATCTGAGGGATGGCACACACATTGATGAATCACCCTGCCTGTGAAACACCAGGATGACAGTTTATAGCTTAGCTGAGATTCAAACCTAGGCTCGGCAGCTTCAAGGTAAGTGTGCGTACATCCATGCCATCACGGCAGCCCATGTTAATATTATTATTATTATTATGCCATTATCATTTTGCCATTGTCATCAGACTGAGTTGACCGACTAAATTGTAGTTATAATAATTTTGGTGAAAAATCAAACTTGGATGACTTGGATGCTGGAGTCAGGATTGGAGGAAGTTGCATCAACAACCTATACTAAGGTATGCCGATTATACCAATCTGTTGACAGAAAGTAAAGAAGAATTGATGAACCTTCTGCAGACAGTGAAGAAGGAAAGTGAAAAATCTGGTCTTCATTTACCCAACTAAAAAAACAGACTAAAATTGTGTCAACTGAAAAGATTGACATAGGAGACGATCACATGGAAATCATGGAAAGTTTCATCTTCCTGGCTTCAAAGATTGAAGCAAGTGGAGAATGTCGAGGAGAAATGAATAGACTGTTCATGTTGGGGAGAACAGCAATGTCAGGATTGACAAGGATCTGGCAAGACAAAGATGTGACAATACAAGCCAAGAGGAGGTTGGTGAACAGCTCTGGTATTTCCAGTTGCAACGTATAGACATGAGCCATGAAGAGTGAAAAAGAAAGAAAGGAAGAAGACTGACAGTTTTAGAAATGTGGTGTTGGAGCTGAATGGTTAAAAGTTCCATGGACTGCAAGAAGAACAAGCAAATCAGTACTTGAAGAAATTAGACCTCCATGTACATCAGAAGCACCGATGCTAAAACTGAAACTGCCGTACTTTCGTTAACATGGCATTTGTTCTAGGTGGAAAATTCCCTTGGGGAGGGGGGACATTATTAGGATTAATATTTTGTGGCAATATTGGGTCGCCAAAATAGGTGACCCTTATTGTCAGTAATTCTGTCTGTTTGTTTGGATGTTTGTTCGTTTGTCATCAGCATAATTGGTAGTAAGCGTGGGTGGATTTTGACCAAACTCGGGTGGTAGGTACATCTAATGACCTAGTGCTTTGGAAATTGTGATGGTTGCTAGGGACGCTTTGGTTCCCTAGCAACAACTGAAAAACCTTCAAAATCGGTACCGTTCACGCGAAATCAATTCCGAAAGCCATTATCCCACGTTGGGTTATGAAATTTGGCAGGAACGATCTACAGGTGATGCTCTATCAAATATATTCTGGTTTTTGTGATATATGGAATACTTTACCCGCAGCGCCCCCTACAATTAGGGTATCCACGAAAATTGGCGAAAATTGAAGGCCCCCCAGTGACCAGGTGAGTGCATCGATACGAATGAAACTTTGCAGGTTCATGGAACTCAAT
Organism: Eptatretus burgeri; assembly: GCF_056783735.1. Classification (NCBI taxonomy): domain Eukaryota; kingdom Metazoa; phylum Chordata; class Myxini; order Myxiniformes; family Myxinidae; genus Eptatretus; species Eptatretus burgeri. Next base: position 118,559,942 of record NC_140964.1, read on the forward strand.
GAGTACTTCAACTTTGCCTCAGGACATATTGACCGATTTTGCTTAGGTCAGGGGTCAAAGGTCAATTAGTGAAAAAATCGATAATATGCGAGAGATGGAGGTGTCTTCGTGCCAAATGCTACACCTCCTCGGGTTATGGTCGGATGGTCATGAAAATTCACACTAATCGTCTGGAATACATTGTGCACAAACGATCGAGCCGGATTTTCGATTTAGATCTTTGTTCACCCACCGCACCCCCTCGAACTTTGGGGATTTCCGATTTCAAAACGCATTTTCGGAACTTTTCATTCAAATGGATACCGATTAGTTATCAGCAGATAGAACTGGATGAGATTTGATATGCATAATCTTAAAGTGATTCCCTATCCGCTATATGACATCCATTTTGCTCTATATCTTATAGTTTCCATGCTCGGCGACCCATCGCCGCCTACCGGCTTGTTCATATTGTTATTGTGCAAAATTATAATTATTGTTGGTGTTGTTGTTGTTGTTGTTGTTACTACTTTTGTTACTTTTTACTAGCCATGGAAAAATGTCATAATATGTTATTTATACATTTTCGCACAAACTCATTGGAAGAGGGGGGAAAACTAATTTGCAATGATCGAAGAGAATTGATTTATTTGTGGTTATCATAGATTTTACTTCCGGTACGTGTGCAGACAGACCAGCGATTCTTAGCCTGTACATGACACATGTGTAAATATACGTGTATACGTCCAACGTTTTCCAAATTCCCCTCAGGTGAGTATTAAACATTGCTCAAGTGACCATAAGGAATTGAGTTATTCATCAAATATAGGTCACAGTTGGGTCGAAAGTGTGTCGAAGACAATTATCGCACATCACACCTGAAGGCATGGCTGGGAGAAATCACATATGAGGCCTCAATATCTAAGTTAGAAACAAACCATATACAGTCCACATATTACCTGATGCCTACAAAATTTGGACAGGCTAGGGGATACTCAAGAGACAGGCATTACTCATGCGTCAATAATCATTTAAGCACCGTTTATAAGGACAAGATCATTGTGGCCGAGCGAGCGCCCATCCTCGAGACCAAGCAAATCGAGACAACTTGAGTCACACTTGATAAGCAATGAACGCCTCAAGTATATCAGGTTTCCTCCAATAATGTTAAACAATACTCTGATAATGTTTTTTTTTTACTTCTGGTATGTGTGCACCACAAAACGCCATGATATGCTATTTATACACCTCAATATGGAGTTCCTCCAAAGCGGAAAACCCCATTGGGGAAAGGGGTGGGGTGGGATTAATTCACTACAACCTCCATCGTGTGACCCCTCGTCCCCCTGGAAAGTTCGTTTGAGATTGGATAAGTAACAACTGATAAGTAACGATGGTCAGACAGACAAAAACAAACAGACACCGGATTGCATTTTTTAGCATGATGGTCTCGTCTGTTCTGTTTAATAGCTCTTCCATGGAGCCGCAACTTCATATACTGTAAATGGATGAGGTGTGTGTGCAGTTTCAGAGAAGAGAGGAAATGCCAATTTTTTATTTGGGGGGGGGTGTCAGAAAACACCCTGTAGACCCCCTTAATCAGTGTAGATTTTGATGTGATCAATACAATTTGGTCCATCATGGGTGATGAATGTTGTGGTCAAGTTTCATCAAAATTGTTTGTAGTTTTGGAGAAGAGAGCAAATACCGAATTATTTATTTTTTGGGGGGGGGGTTAAAAAATCCGTTTCATCAAAACGGGGGATCAAGACACCTTCGTGCCCTGAATGAGCGCAGATTTTGATGCGGTGAATACACCTTCGTTAGGCATCAGATATGAATCTTGTGGCCAAGTCATAAAAATCGTGTTTGGTTCAAGTGATAATGACTGAAGTGTTTACGGACTGACTTCACTCATTGACTGACTAACTCACTCACTCGATCGCATAAGCTCACCTGACTAAAAGCCAGCCTCGACCCTGTTTCAGTGGTGATGGGTCCAGATTGCATCGGTGTTCATGTTCTTGAATCGGGTTCTTCTGCTCTTGTCTTTCCTCTGTCTGTACTCTTCAGAGTGTCCGTCTCCTTTATCTGCCTCTTGTGTCTGTTAGTCAGCAAGCATCATTCCCATCCACAATAATGGTGCAAAAACAGATCCTCCCACTCACGTACAGGAAATACATCAATGCTGCCTCTATAATCTTTCCTCTTTTCAAACAGCCTGATCTCTGACCAACAGTCTTTTATTCTGGCCTGCTCACTCAACTGTAGACATGATGTAGCTCTCAGCAATGTTTGGAGGTGCCACATCTTAAAAAAGGGGTCAGGACCATATTGCTGGATATATTTCAGGAATTTGTGATTGTTCTAGTATCCCATTCTGCTTGCCAAGCTCATTGCCTGCAGGATACAAGGCCTCTTTCATACCTGGCATCTGACTTCCTCCAATCTTGCAGCTAACATGTTAATCAATGGAAACCTCTCCACTCCTCTCCTAATGGAGGCTGTTGTGCTGCAATGCAGTGTCTTTGGCCCAGCCTTGTTCCCACCCCATATCAATGACCTCTCTGATGCTGTGGAAAAACCTCTCTTCCTTTTTTCAGATGACTCTACATTGTGTCCTACAGTACCCCCGTCCTACTGCTCGGCAGACTGCAGCTGCATCACCATGTGCTGATCTGGAATTGATTAGTTGCTTGTCTGGTAAATTGAATGCTTCTTTTAATTGTGGCTCATCCCACATATTCACCGTGTCATTCCGAAAGTATTCTCAAACAAACCCACCTCTGTCTTTCCATGTTCAGCAATGAGAAAGGAGATTTATTATCTTGATCATCTCAGCTGCACCATCATGCCTGACCTCCTCTGAGTTGACCAATCACAAAGCTGGCCTCCAAAGCCAACCAGAGACTGGGCATCCTTTGCCGTTCCATGCTATTCCTTGAAAAGGCAGAACTGCCAACAGCCTACGAGACCTTTGTATGTATCTCAATGTAATATGGCTCTCTCCTGTGGATCGGCACCCCAGAACCACATCGGTCTCTCCTGGAATTTGTTGAATGTGATGCTCTCAACATTATTTATGATTCCTGCGATGAATCGGAAGCACAAAGCCTGTTACTTTCACAGGGTAGACAGGTTGATGGTCTCTCATATTTTACCCCCAACTCTCCTCCAAAGAAATTTCAGGATCTTAACCGTTTATTATTATGCTATCTCCCTCTGCTGCTCTCTCAGACATCAGAACGTCACTAGCAACTCCAGGATGAATGTGTAATTCCTGTAAACCCCAACTGGTTAAGCTCCCAAAATCCAGATTTACTGTACACTTCATCTCTTTTCTTCCTCTTTTCTCCCATTTGTGGAACCACCTCCCAAATTCTGTTAAAGGCCAATATTCCCTCCATAGCTCCAAGCAGGCCGTGCATTTTCATGTCATGTTATCCAACCTCCATATCCTCAATATATTCTACCCCAATCAACTCTACCTAACTTAACCCCAACCCTCTTACCTGCAGGTTTCTTACCCTAGTCTCTCTCCTCCTCTTTTTTCTGTTCATTCATTCCTTTACTTATTTTGCCCAACTGTTTCCCCACTGCCCGACAGTTAGTTTGTTGCCTTTTTACCTCCGCCACCGAAGGTGACGAAGATTGTTTTCACCCCTTTCTGCTTGTTGGTTTGTTTATTTATTTACAGGATATCTCAAAAAGTTGTCGACGGAATCGGACGAAACTGGGTGGGCATGTTGGATGTGTGACCATGACTAATTGATTCGATTTTGGTGAAGATCCGCATCTGGATCCGACTACTAGAATTTTAAAAAGTGATTCTTCAACATTGAGAGATTAGGCTCAAAAATGAAATACAGCACGATATTTCAAAAATGCATTTGTCCAGATATGTTCTCATGGATCAGGCATTACAGGGCGGAGGTATGCGCTCTACCAAGTGCCCTTCTAATTACCACCTGTGATATTGCTGTTTAATGAGCCTCATTCTTGTTTAGAAAAAAGGACAACATTTTCTGCCATATGCAATTGTTTGGAAACCTTACTATTAAAAAAATGTCATGGTCATATTCACTTGGCTGTGTATTGCATGGTAGGTTATGAAATAAACTGGATGTCACATTGGTTGCCAATGCATTGCCGAACATCTCAGTTGAGAAACTCTTGCATTATTTTGTATTCATCCTGGTTTTCCCATATACAGCACTGTAAATGTGTTATGGTCATCTCATAGACCTTTTCAACTTTCTTAGCAATTTGTTGCTGCAACTAATTTTGTGGCAATTGCATATGGGGCAATCTACATATACACATTAGAGAGGCTGCAGAGAGGAGGCTTTGGTGTTTCGAGAATGTTAATTATTGCTAACTTACTGTTATTAGAAGCATCATTGCACCTTATCTATTGCTTGTAATTCTCATAAAACAACCAAGTGCACATCATCGAGAAAGTACCATTCCTTAAGCTGAACTGTTCTTTTGACCATTCCTCCTCTATTGTAGGTTAAGTGTTGTCACATCATCTATGACATATAACCTAGGAGGGAAGAAAAGATGGGCCACTACCTCGTCTGGGTGCAAAAGAGTGATCCTCTACCGGAGCAGGTGAAACAAAAATGGTGACAAATCACATGTACACCCATACATGCAACTAGTGTATTTGCATATTTATTCATTCATGAAGTTAATAATTGGCACAAGAAATCCAAACTTGAAATAAATTAGGTTTGTGTGTCTTGTGCCAATTATTAACTTAAAGAATGAACAAAACTGAAAGAAGAGGTTCAGACCGTCTCCCTGGACATATATCCGACGTTTTACAAAGTATGGCAGCCTGATTTACTTTCCCTGCTCTCTGCCTGTGGAATAGAAGGCTGCCTTCATTCATGGATTTCTGACTTCCTCCACTCACGTAGTCAATGTGTTGCCATCAATGGAACCCTCTCCTCCCCTCTCCCAGTGGAGGCTGGAGTTCTGCAAGGCATTGTTTTGGGCCAAATCTTGTTCTTCTTCGATATATATATATATATATATATATATATATATATATATATATATATATATATATATATATATATATATATATATATATGACCTCTCCAATGTTCTAGAAAACACTATCTATCTTTTTGCAGGCCATTCCACATTGTGTCGTACAATACCCATCCCTCTGCTAGACAGACAGCACCTGAGTTTCTCTCTCTGTTGATCCGGAAATGATTAGACACTGGTCTGACAAATGGAACACATCCTTCAGTCCTGAAAAATCTCACAGTCAAACCCGATCACTCCAGAAGGATCATCAAATGAACCACTTATCTACTTTCTTGGTCATACTCTGGAAGAGGTTAAGTCACTTGAACTTCGAGACCTCACGATCAGCCATGACCTTTCCTGGACTGATTACATAGCAAAGCTGGCTTCCAATGACAGCCACAGACTCTCTGGTTTCTACCGTCTGTTCTCCAACATTGCTCTCTCAGTCCTCTCACCCTCCCTATTTACTCCAGGAAGCATTCATTCTTTCAGTAACCACCTCCTGGTTAATCTTCTGCAATACAGGCTGACTGCATACCTTAACTCTTTTGTTCCTAATCTTTTCTGTCTATAGAACAACCTTTCAAGTGCTGTTGTGTGTCTCTCTCTCTCTCTCTCTCTCTCTCTCTCTCTCTCTCTCTCTCTCTCTCTCTCTCTCTCTCTCTCTCTCTCTCTCTCTCTCTCTCTCTCTCTCGTTCTCTCGTTCTCTCGTTCTCTCGTTCTCTCGTTCTCTCGTTCTCTCGTTCTCTCGTTCTCTCGTTCTTCTCTCTCTCCCTTTCAGGTCTTCAAGCAAGCAGTACACCATCATATCTTGTCATCACCAATTCCAACACACGATGTTTTATTACCCCATTAACCTTTCCTAACTCAACCATTTCGCTTGCTTGTTTCAGTTTCCTCCCCTTCTTCTTCACCTCTTTACCTGTTCGTTTATTCCCTTGATTCTTGTTCTATGTCAGTTCCACCTTATTCTTCCATAAGCTTTGCTCTTGTAAAGCAAAAGAAGAATCCTCCCACCATGCACACATGTGTATATTTTATGATACAGCAAAACGTCATGTTGTTCACCAAGTAGTGAAAATATCCGGTGAACTTAAGATTAAGACATAATGAGATGAAGAGCTCACCGCCCTTCTATAGGAAATGGTTGTTCGATATCAAATGGGGTTGGGGGGAGTTATGGGTTGTACGAATGGTCACAAAATGTCACATTGTGCCTTATTCGTAAATTTAATACAAGAGATGGTACCAAAGATAAAAAAAGTGACTAATGACGAAATATTTGTCGAATGGGACCAGGAGACTCCAAACATTAACCAGTATCCACATGTGTGAAATCAATCACAGTCAATCAGCACACTGGAATTGAGGTGAGCACATCCACAATGAGATGGCAACTGCTCAATCAAGGTTTGCATGCAAGAGCTGCTCTTCACAAGCCAATGATTACTGGCCTGAATACAAAGCATCCAGGAAAGTGGTGCCTGGAGCATGAGCATTGGTTGATTAAAACAGTGGAAGTGCTTCATGTCGAATGGTGAATCATAGTTTGAGTTTGACGTCAACCCAACAAAGGACTCAAATGTATACACGACTTCTCCCAATCGTGAAATTTGGTGGTGGAGGTTACATAAAGGTATGTGGCTGTTTTTCATGGTGTGGATGGATCCTCTGGTTGTAATGGAGGGAGGACAAATATCTTACTTGTTCTGATAATGTGTCGTTTTGAAATGCCACTCTACATGACCAATTTTGATGTCATACAACGGTGGGATCCAATTACATCTACCAGAATGAGAACGGCCTTGTCTGTCAACAATTGGTTTGATGACACTAATGTATAAAATATATTATGACTGGCCAAAGGTCCAGATTTAAACCAAACTGCACCACCCTCGACTCACTTGACGCTGCCTGGGGATTCGTGTCAACAGAGCGCAATCCACCACTGAACACAAACTTGCTCCGAAAGATAAATGCTCCAATATTATGCTTATATCTCCCAAAAATTGGTGTAATGTGTGAGTGACAGGCTCCAAGCTGTGCTTGTTTCAAAAGTTAGAGGAATACATTGAATTTTTTTTTTTTTGTCACTGACATTGAGAACCTCAGCAACAGGCAGATTACTTCCTTGTTTTACAGACACCACAGTTGGATCAGTGTAGTAGAATGCAATAGGTGGAAGTCGAAAATCTTTTACTTTGGGATTGATTTTCGGGAAAGAGATGCAATCATTATCCTGCCTTACCACGTGTGTTGAGTGACTGAAGTTTTGAAAAAAAGAAAAGAACAAGAAAAAGAGCAATCAGAGATTGCAGACCCTCGCGAGGAGTTGTTTTGTGTGGTGTTTGTGTAGTTTTGTTTGGTGCATTTTGTGTGGTGTATTTTGTGTGACATTTGCGCACTGGTGTGTTATACAATTAATAACAGATTATCGCTTTATAACTGCTGGCAGTGATTACCGGGTACCAAGACGTCCCACTTTGATGCAACCCCGCATTGATTGGACACTTGACCTGACCCATGACGTTTTTATTGGTATTCAATTTAATTTAGAATGCGATCAAAATAAATTCAATTCAAATCAAATAGAAGACCAAATAGGTACAGTCCTGCATTGGAGTAATCAGAAGGAACCCAAAACAAGCAAAAAACAAAGATGAAGTCATCAGGAGGAACCTGGATGGGATTCACATTTCAGATACTACTCCTCGACCCTCAAACCCATCCAGCCACAGCCAAGTGAGCCTTATTTTAAAAAATCACAGAAAAAACAGAACCCAGATCAAAGAAAAAATATTCAGGCTGCCAGACCATGCGTTTGATCAAGTTGAAATTTAAAACATGTATTTCCCATCACTACTAGATTATAATTGTGAACTTTCACGTCGATTGATTAAGCGGTTCCAGAGAAAACATTATTTAATCTTTTTATTCAATCCAATATGGATGCCAAACCATGTGACTGAAGAAGAAAGTTGTACACCGAAGGTACACGTTGTTATTCCTTGAGAAACTTGTACACCCAAGGCGTGGGGAAAAATTGTGTGAAGTTTCCCTTTGATCTGTCCAGCCATTCTCGAGATTTTTTTTAAGGTTTTCGGATAAATCCAATATGGCTTCCAATCCATGTGACCTATGACATCATATGTGTGAACCTTTTATTCCTCATGGACAGGCGGTTATTCATGTAAAGTTTCGCCTCAATCTGTTGAGCCATTTCAGAGAAGAAAATTTTTCAATTTTTTTTTTTTTTTTACATTATGGCTGCCGAATCACTTGACCGATGATGTCATCCAAAAATTTTCTGTAGACCATTTTATCCCCAGATTACCCTCAAAACTTTTCATACTGATCAGATGTAGCATTCTACATACACAATTTTGATGTCATAACAAATACACCTATGATGTCATAAATATCACTTATTCCCCATGAGGAGTACTTGCCATGTGCCAAGTTTAAATTTTTTCTTTGGTGCGGTTTCAGAGATACAGAGGTCCAAAGTTTTTCCGTTTTTTTCCAACACGGCTGCCATACCACGTGACCTATGACGTCGTCATCATCAACAAAACACTCTGCATGAGTAGTCACTCCGATGGTCCAAATTTCGTCTCAATCCAACAAGCAGTTGTGGACAAAAACACTAAAGTTCTGTGCAGACACACAGACAGAAAGACAAACAAACAAATGGACTTGAATGCAATACCCTCTCCTCCGGCATGGGTAATAACAATTCATCAGGGCTTTAGTCTTACACATGTATATATTCTGTTGAGAAATGTCTTTTTAGATAAAATGTATGAAAATCTCAACATGAGGAGAGAGCACCTGTACTTCAGCCTCAATATGAGCAGACACTGCCATGCAAAGCCTGTCTGGCTAATACAAATTCACCTTGGCTCTAAGGTCAAAGCTCATAATCTCCTTTTATAAAACACAGTGTGTATTTGTGTATTTTTCTGTCCCCCTTCATAAGGTTGATTTAAGTATAGTTTTAAAGGCCAATCTTTTAACACAACTGTGTGTTCACTACAGTCTATTTTTCAGGATTAAAAAAAATCTAGACAAACATTTTTCTTAAAAGAGTAATTACATCTCTTCCATTGGAAATGTAGACGGTGACTTGTAAGGGACGCTACATCGACAGAAGCGTTTAAAAAAAATTAACGTTCTTCTGTTGTTGAATAAATAAAGAAGATATAAGCACACCCGACGCTAGGCCGAGGCTTCAGACTTTGGTATGCTCACAAGGCTGCACTGTCAGAATGAAACCTCCCAGAAAATATCAAAAATAGGGTCACATTGTATTTGTGTTTTAAAATATTGCTTCTTGCTATGAAACATCAAATCTTCCAATCTCTGAATATTTCGAATAAAATAATTCCATCCCATCATTTTTATCCAGCTTTGCTATTAGTTGTTCAATAAACACCTTCATCCTTACCCTCAAGTTAAAAATCCATGGTCACAGAAGATTTGTTTGCTGTTTTGGGCTCAATGCCCAGCTTGGTTAGGAAATGCTATTTATGTAGAAGAAGGTGTTGGGGGCGACGATTGCAAGCATTTATATTACAATAAACCTAAGCACATGTACTTCAGTCCAAAGACCAAATAACATGATCAAACAAGTACACATACATCCTGAACCCAAGGAACACAATTCCAGATCCTAGAGGAAATACTAGAGGTGTTTATGCTTGTAAGGTAATACATACAATTGGCTATGCTTGTATACTGTTCGTCTCCGCATTGCACGAGGGGTACTTGCAGCAAATGCTTGATTTGCAGAACCCAATATGTCACCGGTGATGTCAAATTGAACTGACCATTCGATGAAAAGAAAATCTCACTTGAGACAAATGCTCAGCTAAGCTGTGTTTTACAATTCTAAGAAAGATCTCTCCAAATAGTTATTAGCAACCTCGAGGGGGCAATACTTAGGCCACAATTTTTTTTTATTTTCATCTTGGACATGTGCTTTTGCTTTCATGAATTAAATTGGAACAGAAGCTTCAAAATGCAAGACTTCTGGCTCAAATTAGCAATAAAACTTTGCTTGGGTTGTAATTATAAAATGGTGAACATTTGCCCACACTGCTCAGCTAGCTGAACAATGGCTGACCAATGCAACACACGTTGTCTCAACATTCGGCTAACATAGTGGTGTGTGAGCTTGGTTTCTACTGGGCTGTTTATTTAACAGAAAAAGCCAAAAATAGAGGAACCATTAGCTTTCTGGAAGATGCACCTTGAATTGCTATTAATAGTATAATTAAAACGACTTGCAGAACTTCACATTGCATTCCAATTGGCAGTGAACCATGACGTTAGAGAAGAGCAAACCACATTAGGTATCCACGGGGTAGCACCATAAATTACCACCCAAAAGGAGCAGTGTAATGTGCTTGTGTGAATTTGGGAAAGTTTACATCAACTCAGACTTGGATAATAATTGTTGTTAACTTTGGTTTTCATTGTTGTGATTGAATCAATGTTGAATTTTAAAAATACACTTGAACACATCCCCCCCCCCTCCCCTTTAACACTTCAATCCTTCAATGTACGTTTTTGGTCCTTAAACAGGTCTTCTCTCCTTTAACACGTGTTTGATCATTTAACACACGTTTTCAACTTTTTGATACTTTTGCGATCCTTTAACACACTTTTATTTTATTTTTGCCTTTTTAACACATTTTATTGCTCTTCGAACACATTTTTAGCTCTTTTTGGCTGACTTAAAATAAACTAACCAGAAGCTTCTTTCATGAAAATCAAAGTTTTATTGCAAGAAAACAAATGATCTGGCCAGGATATTTTCAATGTGGTATCAATAAGACAAATTAAGACCATTGTAAGTGTACAAAAACATTTGCTTTCTTGCAATAAAACTGATTTTCATGAAAAGTTTCTGCGTTTTTTTGAAATTGGCCAAATGATGTTCTCCAAAACAGTCTTTCTTTTCACTTTATTAAAGCAAGCTGTGCTTAGTATATATAAATCTCCGAATTTTCTAACCTAACTTTTCCTATAACTGTTTTAAATCCAGAAAGTTGGTAACTCAAATACTCATTGCAAAAACACTGTTAGTTCTACTGGTATCAAGATCCACCTGTGCTTTATGGTTTGGTTGGCTGATGTGTGATCTGGTCTCAGGCTGCATACGAGTTGGCATCATGGCCATTTTATTCCTTTGATATGACCAAAGAAAGATGATTTGGTTTATTTAAATATCACTGCAGCATGGAAATAAATTATTGCGTTATAATCTTTGGGGAAATCACCTTCCATTAAAGGTTAGGGACAAAATCCAACTATATTAAACTAGAAGGGCACTTGGTGGAGCGCATACCTCCGCCCCTTAATGCCCGATCCACGAGAACATATTGGGTCCAAATCATTTTTGAGATAGCATGACATACGTCGTTTTTCAGCCCCATCCCTCAATGGTGAAGAATCACTGAAAAAAATTCAAGTAGTCGGATCCGGATTCGAATCTTCACCAAAATCGAATCAATTCGTCGTGGTCAATCACCCAACCTGTCCATCAAGTTTCGTCTGAATCTGTCAACAAGTTTTTGAGATATCGTTCGGTTTCGCCCGATCTCTCAATGGTGAAGAATCACTTATAAAAATTGTAGTAGTCGGATCCGGATCCGGGTCTTCACCAAAATCTAATGAGTTCGTCCTTGTCACACACCACGCATGTCCAGAAAATTTAATCCGGGTCCATCCACAGCTTTTTGAGATGTCCTGCACACAAACAAACAGACAAACAAACAGAGAAAGTGATGAAGACATAACCTTCACCTTTGGTGCCGTAGGTAATTCGGCAGTTAAGTGTGTGTGTGTGTGTGTGTGTGTGTGTGTGTGTGTGTGTGTGTGTGTGTGTGTGTGTGTGTGTGTGTGTGTGTGTGTGTGTGTGTGTGTGTGTGTGTGTGTGTGTGTGTGTGTGTGTGTGTGTGTGTGTGTGTGTGTGTGTGTGTGTGTGTGTGTGTGCGTGCGTGCGTGCGTACATCTAAAAATTATAGAAAAAAAAAACAAACAGAGCGAGGCCAATCTCCACCAAATTTTGCATACGTGTTGGTAGTCCCCAGGGTCAGATCATGGGCCAACCCCCTGCGAGGAGGAGTGGGGATATGACTTGCTAATTCCCTGAATGGAGGGGGGGGGTTTGTGGGACCAAATTCATTTTTTTAATGAGAGAGGAAATTTGCTTTCTGCTGATTGCTTAAAACATTGTTTCAGTTTCTCTCTCTACATCTCATCTTCACAATCAGTGAGTTTTTGTGATTTACTAATAATCAGCAGTGAAAATGATATGGTTTCCTGAGTTTCATGGTTTCTTGTTGATTTGTGTTGTGCTGCTATCAAGCCATCTGAAGGCACATGGAGTAAGTAGCTCCTTGGCTTGCATTCTGAGTCCCAGCTGTAACCAGAGAGACATCTTTCCGTTGAGATGCATTTGGTAAATCGTTTTATTATCCAGAGCATGAGCAGTGAAGCCTGGATGGAACTGTACGTTAAATTTTATAGCATACATTTATGATTTTTAGTGTGATTTTAAGTGTGGAAAATTGAGAAATATAGTCCGTTAAGTTGTTTTTTTATTTGCCTAATCAGGACAAAATATTTGTTACCTTGTATATAACGATGGGCAGGATGTTGAAGAGGTGTAGCATGAGCTGTCTCGTCTGGGTTTGATTCTCGATCCCACAATAAACTGCTGTATTGGTGCTTCACAAGCAAATCATTACATCACACAGTGCACCATCCTCCAGATGGACATTGTGTGCCGTCTGCTAGAGTTCGTGGATGGTGAAGATCCAACATTGTCCTTCACGAAGAGCTATGCTGAACAAACGTAAGAAATATCAAACTGCTCCAATTAAATAATCCCTTCTTTTCGGCAAAATATATATCATGACGAGCTTGTAATTTTGTCGAGGTCTCAAGAGAGAGGGAACAGGCAACTGCCTCGGCATCTGAAGCAAATTTGCTGATGACGTCACAAAGAGGGTGACATCATCAGCAAATACAGGATGGCCTGAAAGTCGCTTTCCTACTCCCCAGTAAAGCATTCGTTCTTAAACTCTTTTAACATACAGGTTTTATTGTGCAATATTTACAAGAATTAATCAGTCATTGCATCATTCTCCTTGCACCGCTGAATTTGTCACCAAGTCCTCTTAGATATCCTGTACAGTATTTGTGGAGTCACGATGAATGAATCCTTTACTGGGGAATTCTAAAGCAACTTTCCGGCCACCCTGTAGATAAAATGGATTTTCCAGAGCTTCAGAGAGATCATTGGTGAAGATTACAAATAGGCTTGTGGCACTCCAGCCTTAACAGGGAGAGGAGATAGGATTCCGATGAGAGCCACACGGTGGCTATGAGAGTAGAGGTTCATCAGTAAGCCATGTGTGGAGTTTGCCTTGGATGCTATTCGCAAAGAGTTTGCAGAGCGAGGTAGTGTGCCAGACTGTATCGAAAGCAGTGAGATATGTCTATAGAGACGGCTCCTGTTTTGCCCGTGAATTCCCCCTTAGCAATGGGACCTGTTTGACCCACAAGCTCTCCATCCTTAAATTCCATCCATGTGACTCATCGATGAGATAATCCCTATATTAGTTCCCTTCTTTCTATCCAGTGCGTGCCTGTTGTGTGCAAGGCATAGTTTTCATTGAGGCGAGCCCATTTATATCGAGTAATATAATCATGTCTTTCCTGCCACCGCGTTCTCTTCCCACCCTTACTTATTATTTATTAAACGTGCTTGTTTTTATAATTGATGTGTGTTTCATTTTGGTTCCAAGTCTTTCCTCGTGCACATTTAAATTGTGCATAAGTGTGCACTTTGAATGAGCACACACAAAGCCAAATTACCCCCAAATTATTAATGCTCATTTAAATGTTCAGGTCTTAATTTAGTTTCATACCTCAACTCAATGAAAGGCCTCCCACCACCCGGTGCATTTCTTTTACTATATATATATATACAGGGTGTCCCGAAAAAATATACAACTTTTCATCTGCAAAGAGGATGGTCATAACACATATATTTTTAAAAGATATATGGCTGGATAGAAAGCTGAAAGGTTGAAGTTTATTGTACCAATGCCAAAATTTCCACCACAATTTAAATTTTGATTTAGAATCGTCGTTTTCTTTCAGACCACATGTTCAACGTAAGCTCCATGTTGTCCGATCAGTGCCTGCAAACGCGTTGTCATGTTCTCCATCACTTTGGGAAACGTTTCCTGAGGAATGTTCTGGATTTCTCCATGGATGTTTTCCTTCAGCTGATCAAGAGTCTGAGGCCTCAGGTTTCCATAGATCCTGTCCTTGAGATACCCCCACAAGAAGAAGTCTGGAGGAGTAAGGCCAGGGGAATACGTTGGCCACTCAACGTCTTCGTAGAGGGACATAAAGTGGCCCTCAAAATGTTGGTTGAGAAAATGCCTTGTTTCCCTGGCTGTATGGGGCGGTGCCCCATCCTGCTGGAACCACTGGGTTCTCATCTGGATAAGGTTGTTTCTCCTACGGGACTGAGTACGTAGCTCAGGCAGATAGAATTCCTGAATGATTTCGCGATAGTTCCTCTGGTTTACCGTGCAAGTGCGTCCCTGGTCATCTTCAAAGAAGTATGGACCAATTATCCCATACCAACCAACCGCCACCCACATGGTGACTTTGAGAACAGATCGAGGCACCAGTTCAGTTGATGCATTACCAGGATTTTCAGTTCCCCAGTACCGAAAGTTTTGCTTGTTTACCTCCCCGGACAAGTGAGCATGGCATTCGTCCGTCATGTGAAGTTTTTTGAGGAAGTCTGCATCTTCCTCCAACTTTCCTGAGAACCAATTTGCAAAGTCTAGTCGTTTGTGCTTCTGTTGATCAGTAAGCACCGTTCTGTTTGAATTTTGTATGGAAAGGCATGAATGTCTTGGCGAAGGATCCTCTGAACGGTGCTCTTATGAATGTTTATCTCGGCAGAAAGTCGTCGAATCGATTTTTTTGGACTCTGAACGACCGCCTGTCTCACCATTTCCACATTTTCTTCACTACGACCTGTCCTCTTCCGACCACTGTGACCCTTGCGAAGGTCACAGACGGTTCCCACATTGGTAAACTTTGTGATGGTGCACCTTATTGTCCGAAAATTTGGTGCATGGTGCAAGTGGATACCGAAATGTCTTGAGTAAAGACGTTGCACCTGTATAACACTTTTCGTCTGGTGCCAAAGTTCAACAATTTTTGTCCGTTGTTGTACGGTCAGTCTTGGCATTTTTCTGGCGCTTGCTTGGTATCAAAATAAACTTCAGGGTCTCTGCAACAAGAAATGAGGCATTATTGACAAAATTACTGCTTTTTTAGGATCAAACGAAGCATTTTAAAAGTTGTATATTTTTTGGGACACCCTATATATGCTGGTTAGGGCAGTAATTTGGAGTTTGTTCATGCTGCCAGCGACAGCTCACCTACTCTTTGCGAAGGACAACATGGGATACGTAACATCCACCAACGAATGCTGGCAAGCAGACAGGATGCCAGTTTGAGGTCCATATCCAAGGGACAGCACACACATTAATGAATCACCCTGCCTGTTGAACACCAGGATTACCGTTTATAACTGGGCATGGATTTGAACCCAGTCTAGACAACTTAGAAGCGAGTGTGTGTCCCTCTTAGCCATCTTGTCAGCACACCCTACACCCTAAATCTACTTGTATCTGTATAAAGGACATTGGTGCCTGAGTTTCTACTTTCCTTGTTCGGTGCCCAATTTTCCCACGTCATTACTTACAAAAAGGCAATTTGGTTTCTTAAGTAAGACATGACCCTAATAGTATTATATTAAGGTCTGCAATGTAAATGTTCAAATTCAAAGTGCAGTCGTTCCCAATCAGGGAAATATTTTGGTTCCATTAAAAACCCTTTTAGAATTACAATTCTTTTTCCTTAGAAAGGAAAAATAAATCGGGTCCTCAAATGATGACCAAAAATGATTTTTTGAACATGTGTTCTTCAAACACCATTCGACATGATGTGCTGCTGATCAATATCGTTTTAGAAATTAACAAGAGTCGAAACCTGCCTGGTTAGAAATCAATCTTTTTTTCATAGTTCGCTTCTCAAACAGAAGACATCTTGTCTATTGGGAGACCTGGGAAACAGTACTTTGAACTTCATTAGAGAATAAGATCGAAATGAACAATGTGGTTGGTCGTGTTGTGCTATTTCATGACTGATGGAGCAGTTATGTTTGTCATTGGTAATGTGACAGACATAAAGTATGGACATGAGATATTTCAGCCATGAGTAAGGCCTTTCCGGAAACATGCCTGTTTCCTGATTGTTGTGATTGTTGTGATTGCCTGATTGTTGTGCCAAAAAGCTTGCTCATGTAAATGCAGAGATCTCAAATTGTCATTTTATTAATCCTCACATGCCAACATGAGGCGATATATACAAATATATATATATATATATATATATATATATATATATATATATATATATATGTATATATATATATATATATGTGTGTATCATCTGACCTCAAGCGTTTGAACATCGGTATTGCAGCACTGTCTGAGGTACACAACCGGATAGTGATGAGATCATGGCGGGTGGTTACACTCACTATTGGTCTGGTCGCTCTGATGGTTACCATGCCCAAGGAGTTGCTGTAGCTGTGTCCAATAAGCTGATTCCAATGATAATTGAGGTAACTCCGGTCAATGAGCATGTCATGAGACTAAGGATTCGTCACTCCTTGGGTGTCATTTCTCTGGTCTGTGGATATGCTCAGACTGAGGCGAGTGATCTCCAGATGAAGGACGGATTCGATGCCAAACTCGAGTCTGTGGTTGATCAGTGCCCCAGATGAGATACACTTCTAGTCTTGGGGGATTTCAATGCATTGACTGAAACTGATGGGGATGTTTATGAGACATGTGTTGGTCCCCATGGGTCTGGAACTGTGAACCAAAATCGCACTAAGTTCCTTGATTTTGCAAGAAGTCATGGACTTAGAGTGGCTGGTTCATGGTTTCAGCACCCACAGGCTCATCGCTAGACTTGGTATTCCAACGCTGGTGATGCGGCAAATGAAATTGACCATGTGCTCGTTGGTGGTCGATGGAGGATGATCCAGAACTGCAGGGTCGACCGGAGTGCTCACTTCCTCAATATTGACCACAGGCTTGTGGAAGCAACTCTTAAGTTGCATCTTAAATCTAGGAGATTAGTACCATCCCAGCCTAAGCTGGATGTTGGCAAGCTCCAGGATGAGAGGGTACTTGAGAAGTTTGCAAACAGGCTGAGTGGGGAATTGGGGGTCTGAATGCTTTGGGAAATCCTGAGGGGTTGTGGAGTGCCTTCAAGACCACCATCCTTGATCTTGCCGGTGGATGTCTTAGAAGTCATTGCTGGGCGAAGAATAATTTTGTCTCTCAAGGGACACTGGATACCGTTTCCCAGAGTCGCAGGGCCAGGCTGAATGACAGAGCAGAACTGTTCAGGGAGTTGAGGCGTAAAACTGTGCGTGCACTAAGGGTGGACATGAAGGCCTATGCACAAGGAATCTATGAGGGTGTAGAGCATCGTCTGCGGTCAAGTGATTCTCGTCCTTCTTACAGAGGAATTCATGCATTGCATTTATCCAAGCCCTTCCCTCAGTGTACCTTAATTAGAGCAGAGGTTAAAGGGCTCTTGACAGAGGAGTCTGAAGTGAAGGCCGGCTTGGCAGGTTACTTTGAGCGGTTGTAACAGGCTGATCCACCAGCTGTTGAGTTTGATGTCAGGGGTGTTACTGTCCCAATTGCTAACCCTCCAATCAACTGTGATCCACCTTTGTTTGCAGAAATACAGGCTGTGGTGAACCGGTTGATCTGGGGTAAAGCTCCAGGGATCTGTGGCATCCATGCTGAACTTCTCAAGGCTGGTGGAAATGCTGTACTTGTTGCATTGCGTGCAGTTCTGTGCTCTGCCTGGAACACAGGCATCATCCCAAATAACTGGAAGAGGGGCCTTGTTGTCCCTCTCTGGAAAGGGAAGGGTGATCGCCAAGACTGCAACAACTACCGAGGGGTGACGCTGCTCTCAATGCAAGGCAACGATTTTGGTCGGACAATTCCTGATTGTGTTCACCACCATCTGCTTGAGCACCAGTGTCCAGAGCAGTCAGGCTTTACACCAACGAGGTCAACGATTGACCGGATCATTGCCCTTCAGGTCCTCACCGAACGCAGACGAGAGTCTCGGCAGGGGCTGCTTGCAGTCTGTGTTGATCTCTTTAAAGCGTTTGATTCAGTGAATCGGGTTGCCCTCTGGAGGATTCTTGGTCTTCGTGGGATGCCACCAAAACTGATCAATCTGATGTCTGAACTATATTCTGGGACTGAGAGAGCTGTGACATGTGATGATACCATCTCTGACTCATTTCCAATTGTTACTGGAGTTCGTCAGGGGTGTGTACTGGCCCCCACACTTTTCATTGCCTCCGTGGACTGAATTCTGGGAAGGATTTCGGAGAGATAATGCTGCGGTTTGTCATTTGGGAATGCCAATATCTCTCACCTTGATTTTGCAGATGATGCAGTCATCTTTGCGGAGACTCTAGATATCCTTTTGGGGGCTCTCGAGGTGCTGAATGAGGAGTCGGAGCCACTGGGATTACGGGTTTCCTGGGTCAAAACTAAGATCCAGGCATTCAATGACATCTTGGATCCTGCTATCTTGTCTGTACCTGTTTGTGGTGAGGATGTTGAGGTCACAGAGAGATTCACTTACCTTGGCAGTGATATTCATGTCTCTGCTAGCTGTGACCCAGAGGTCAATAGACATCTGCGTCTGGCCTGGGGACTTATGGATTCACTGGTTCATGGGGTTGGCGGTGTCGGTAGCTGTGCAGGAGGATGAAAGTCCGAGTCTTCAGGTCCTTTGTGCTTTCTGTCTTGCTCTATGGATGTGAGACTTGGACTCTGAACAGGGATCTGAGATGGAGACTTAATTCCTTTGGTACCAGGTCTCTTCGGAGAATCCTTGGCTATCGCTGATCAGCCTTTGTGTCCAACGAGCAGTTGCTGAGAGAGACTCAAATGAGATTTGTTACCTGCATGGTCCGTGTGCGTCAGCTGCGGCTGTGTGGACATGTGGCTCATTTTACTGATGCTGATCCTGCTCACCAGATTCTCTCAGCGAGGGAGTCTTGTGAGTGGAGGAGGCAAATGGGTTTACCACGTGCCTCATGGTTGCAGCAGGTTGAATACCATCTCAAGGAGATGGGGATGGGCCAGACTCATCTGCCTGAGCGATGGCCAGAGGGAGGCCTCTGGAGTACCGGCAGAAAGTGGACGCAGCGACGCGCTGCTCTGGCGCATGCTCCCATACCTGACGTGGCCCTGACCTGGCATGCCAAGTAAAAAGCGGGGTAAGCAATTGGTTCATCACTGTCTGATCAGTTTTTGACGAGGAACAACTTGTTCAAATTGAGTGTTATATTTTGAACATGAATAGGAAGTTAAGTTTTTGTTTTACTGTACTTTGGCTTTGAAATTGTTCTGATTGCGCGTCCGCAGAGAGGAGTGAGATAATTTCTTTACTCTGTCTGCCTGGCAGTGAAACAAAATTGAAAATCATTCGAAACAAGAAACTTTACTCTTTTCAGGAAATCTGTGGGTGTCTGGTCAAGGTTGGTGTGTGCTTTGTTTTATGTGTTTCTCACCCAATAATCTCTTTCTCCCCCTCCCCCCTCCCCATGGAAAAATATGTTGTTGTTTTTTAAATCACAATTCCTTTTTTAATTGAAATCATTAAAATAAATCTATTTCCCCATTTTTATTTTGACATATTTGGGCCTTGGGATATCCCGGAGCGTGCCACATTGTCTCATCTACATTCCTCCCCTCATTCCCCCAATTGAATGGAGTTGTTTTGATGGATGAAATTGGTGTGGTGTTGATGTGGTGCAGGCATGATTGGCAGGATGGCCTCCTCCTGCGTCTAGTTTCCTTCTGTATCCATGTGTAACACTGCATGGGGTATTGTGTTCCATGAACTCTCTTGTTCTTCAAGTACTCGAGATTGTGGGAATGCAGCAGATTAACATGTCCACTGAAAGAGGTAAACAGGTTCTTATGTCACATCGAGATAAATGCATGAAGTCAGTTATGTGTTTAAAATAGAGATAAATACGTATCTACACACAGTTACATCTTTCCACCGAACATTGTGTAAGCACTTAATGTCCCACATCCTCAAGACACATCTTGTTCTCCAGTGCAGATGTGATGAAGGTGATTGGGTCATCTGAGGAATGTGCTGGCATAAAATGGCTTCCTAATAGTCTGCCTCCTCCTGCCAGAGTCCTGCATTCTCCAATATTCTTTTGGCAGAAGCTCATCGGCCCATGCACTGGTTTCTGCCTCCCGACTTACTTTCTGAATGAAATATAACATCTTGGGAGGGTGATGCATGCTTTCAGATTCAATGTGACACATGCCTTGCATACTCTCTGAAAGTGAAGGAGAGAGGAATGTCATTGGATAAGAATAGTTTGAGCATTATTTGCAAGAAGTACCGTACAGTATTTTCAAGAAGTACGGTATTTGGATAACTGGGTAGGAAGTTGAATATCTCGCTTAAGAAGCGTAAATGCGCACTCTCCCAAGTTGATTTGTTTAGTGGAGAACTTACAAACTCTCGTCTTGTGGTGGAGATATCCATGGTCTATCCTCAATCCACTGGGCATAACTGGATGTTACAAGGAGCATCAGGTGATGTACTCTCTCTTCTCCAGAGGATCCTCCCATAGGAACTCTTAAATACAAGCAGGGTATTGTCAAAAAAAGTGGACTATTTGAATGTTTTATTGGAGAAAAATTGTAAAAGGTGGCATGTTCAGTGATGCATTGATGGAAAGCATACACCATGCCATTCTTAAAATCACTCATTATACTGCTTGTAAATGACAGTTTCAATGTGTGCTCCACCTCTGTTCAAGCAAGCTTTGATCCTGACTCCGAAATTCTCCATAACTCATCTTCAAGTGGCTGGAGTGGTAGCCTGAGAGTAGTCCTCCACCTCCTGCATAAGGACAGCCAGGGTTAGAGATTTGTTGGCATAAATTTGATCTTTGGCAGCACCCCAAAATAAAAAAAAATCCACTGGATTAAAATCCGGACTGTGGGGCACACACTCATGTACTGTGCCCAGGCTGATGACACGATTTCCAAACTACTGGTGGAGCAAGTTGATGGTTTCACCTGCAGCATGGAGTGGGGCACCGTCCCGCATGAACCATGCAAGTCTGAGTTGGTTTGGAGACAGTAGTTGAGTGAGATCAGCATGGAATCGGCGTATGAGTTTGCGGTACCGCTCGCCGTTGACCGTCACCATCTTACCATTGGCGTCCTTGAACCAATACGGTCCCAGCATACCCAATCCGGCATTCAGTACACAGAAGCAAGTGGACTTGTGGCCCTTGAGAAACATCTCAGCCACCTGCTCAGGAGGCTCAGCACCCCAGAAGATGATGTTGTGATTGTTGATATCCCGATTCAAATGGAAGTGTGTGTGCTTCATCACTGAACCACAAGGAGTTGATCCAATTTGGGTACCTTTCCATTCAGCCACTGAAACAAATCACACATTGCTACTCGGCTTGCCGTGTCATTCAGAGTTAGTTTATGCCTTACTGATATGGTGTAGGGGTGGAGCTTGAGTTCAGAAGTGAGAATGCGCCACACAGCTCAGGCTGAGATCACTAGTTCTCAGGAATGCCGACAGTGCGATTTCTTAGGACTTTCAAGAGCAGAATCTTTCACAAGATCAATCTTCCCTTGGTCCTTGGAAACACTTGGTGGGCGGCCACTGTTGCCTTTATTTTGGTTTTTCACGCTTTCATGTGCTTGGAAAATGCTCCACAAACCGCTCAATGTTCCAATTGGAAGGTCCATTCATGGTGTGAACATTGTAATACTGACAGTGTTACCAGCATACCTGCACTTAGGATTTTTCCTCAAACCACAAAGTCACGATTTTCACTTTTGGTCCGCTGTGAACACCATAGTTGATGTAGGGTCCGACTGACTACTTGTTAGAAATGGCACACCACCACCACCACCATAACCAGCAACAGAGAAGGGTACAGCATTAGAAACAACAGAATATTAAACTATTCAAATGGTCCATTTTATTTTTAACTCCCTGTTATGTTACAAGGAGCATCAGGTGATGCGTCAGCGTAAAATATCTGCCAATATACTGTAAAAAAAAAGAAAAAAAAAAAAAGAAAATCACCAACAACCACTTTTTTCTTCCTCCGCACCCCTCTCTTTCTGCAATGAGACCTCTTCCAGGAGGACCTTTGCATAGCTTGCCAATCTCATCCATATCCAGTCTTCAGTGTGCTTCTTCACGGCGGAGGATCAGGGGTAACCAGTCCTAAGCACACATTTTGCTCATTGAGATGGCTGTTTGTAGTCCTACGCATGCCAGCAATGTACTCCCATGTTCACTCCATGAAAATTTATTTACCTAATTATTTACCCCCGTTAAGTGTCTAAGAATGCATACGGGGTGGCATGCAACATATGAACAAAAGACATGTATAATTTTTCCATTTTTTTTTTCCAGATACTAAGAAAATACAGCAACAGGTAAAATTCAGCATGGTTGCATTATCTATCCTCTCATAAAGACTGCCAAGGAGAAGCTTGGAATGGACAGAAATAAAGCATGCACCCATAATAGGACAATATCTATCAGCGGGGAGTGTACCTGCAGCGGAGAGATTCAATGGCCATGAGATCCTCACTCAAAATGGTTGATCTTTACTGTTCCCACCTAAGTAGAGAGAAAGCCTGTGCTCTGGCTTGAAGTGGTCATCTTAACTCAGGGTTTAAAGCATCACACAAGGTGGGCAGAAGTAAATTCATAGAATACAAGACCTTCACGAAACCCTGCCCATTCAAAAAAAATGTGGTGTTTGTGAAGAGTTTGAAGACAGACAGCTTGTTCATAATGTCTGATAAAATTTCATCAGGGAGCCAAGAATGTTGGCACAGGATGCTAAAGGAAAATTAATATACTGTACACTCAGGTACCAAAATACAAACATCTCTCACCTTTTTCTTGCAATTTACCTTCAATGGAACCACTTAAAATCCTGTTGTTGGCCGTAAGAATGGAATAAGGTTCCAGTGACCTTTCACGATACATGTGATACATTTTGAATCCAACCCGATATTATCGATATATTCAAAGTGTAGGACATCTTAAATTTCTCCAATGGGGGCATGATTGTGGCCTTATTCAGTACAGTATATAATTTTGTTAAGGGTGGTGGGCTTGGGATCCTAGGATCCTGAGTTCATATCCCGCTCAGCTGTTGAATTAATACCAGGTGGGGTTAACTCAGCCTGTCATCCTTTCGAGGTCAGCAAAATGAGTTCCCACTTGCTGGTATCCTGTATCGGAGTGGTGACCCGTCCAGGATTGTGCCCAATAGCCAAGGAGACTACTTGGGCAGCACCAACGCTCTGCACAGAGTTATGGTCCCAATGGATGGATGGAATATAATTTTGATGTTCATTTCAGAGCACAACGGACTTGCGACTTCATTTCGCTGTGCACCTTGCACACATTCTATGTCCCATGGAGATAGAATGTCTACAGAAATATTAACTGACAGTCTGCAATCTTCATTTTACGACATGTCTTGCTTCCTCCTAAGGACGGTTTAAATCGAAATGACCGAGGGTTCCACGAGCCTTTTCTCATAGTTTGATGAAGTGTTTGCAATGATTGGAAAAATCCTTCCACCAACCGCCCCCTACCCCTCACGGCTTTCATTGATGTACGCACATCATGAGTGTCCGATTATGGTTGGGCTGTGAATTCTCTCTTCCTCTATATTTACAATAAATGTAGTTGTCCAACATGAAATGGCATTTAATGGAGACGTTTAAACTATGCATGAGTCCACAATATGTTCTCATGGTCCTCAAGTAGGAATTGACATTGCGAAGAGTTTAAGGCTATCGGCCAAACTTCTGCTCAGAGTGATCTTCGCAATGACCTTTATGGGTTAGAGCAATAAAGGAGATGCTCCATCCAGTTGCTATCTTACAGGTACTATCTTGGATATCAGATTTCAGAAACTTCTACGTGCTCTGTGGCGTGTCATACAGGTGGACACAGCATTAAGCATGCTAAATGTTCTTGGTGTGAACATAATGGCAGAGTAATTCCTGCTGCCTGTATCATTGATGCAGATGATGCTATAATACATTCCCAGTGCGTCTTTTAACAAGGCTGAAGCATGCTGTTGCAGGAAAAGCATGTGGGTGGCACGTTCTATAGCATGCACAGAGTATGCCGCGGGATAGATTATGACACGGATGGGCTTGGGAAAGCCAGCATAAGGAGGAAAAATGTTTATTCAGGCATGGATGTCCCAGCCACTGAGTCTTCGCAAAGCACCCCCAAAGAGATCTGACATGGACTGGGATGCCAAAGAACCAGGTTCGCTAAAGCAAGCTCAGCAGATTTTTTTTTATTTGAGGCATTGTATTTGATGACTATACATTTCCATGCTCACTTTTGAAACATTTGGGTTGTAATCCGCCAATGAGGTAGTCGTACGTGATATCAGGTTGTTCCTTCCTCCAAGTTCTCCAGCTTCACCCTCCTTCCGCTCTTTATGTACAATTTCAAATCACTCTGACCAAGCTAGCACAAATCTCCAATTTGGTTCCACAAATGCACTGTCGGTGTAACTTTGAGGCCAATTTTAAGGACATTTGATTCACATAAAAGTTCCTGCCTGTGAGATGCTTCTTCCAGAATCCATATTGATATTTATGCTGCAATTGAAAGCTCATCCGCTTAATGCCAAGAACTTCATGGCACTTACTGTAACCTACTAAAGCTTGCTGTAAATACAAACAAATTCCAACTTCAAGTAAGCAATGCAATGTTCTCAATAATAAATAGGTGAAAGGATTAAAGTGCGTTCGGCTCATTCGGTCTGCATTCGATATGGTGCGTCAAAACCCACCAATGGTCGGAGCATTGTGCGAGTCCAAACATACAGATATAATGAATGGGGGTCAACTTCCAAAGAGGGATCACATAACTTGCACACACATAATTCGAAGATGTGTGATGGGCAACATGTAGGTGATTCTCGGAAGTGGTTATTTGATGCACTTCCATTACATCTGAAGTTGACAACTTGAAATTCTGCATTTGATGATCAATTATGTCCATACTGCCAAAAGTGCAAAACTTTGGTGAAGCTGTTTGCCGGGTTTCGGTAAAAAATTTATTTGAATGCATTGCTGCTGGTTCTGGATTATTTTGAATCAAGAACTGTTTATTTTTCCTTCTTTCAGTTTGTCACTAGCAATAGCATTTATTGTCAGCTAAAAATAGAGGACAGTAGAAAGAAAAGGGATAAATTGATTATGGTTGATGTTTCTTTTAAAAGTGCTGAAAAAGAGAAGAGACAGAATTATGTAGTTGTCTACAAAATAAATGTGAATACAAGGATTAAATGAAGGACACAATGTATTATTTGTACAAAACAATGGCAGAATTTTGCATCATTCGTCTTCACTCCCTTTACCTCTCGTTTATACTCTTTACTCTCCTCCCACCTCTCCTTCTTTATCTCCGCCACCGAAGGTGGACGAAGGTTATGGTTTCACCCATGTCTGTCTGTCCGTCTTTCTGTCTGTCTGTGAGCAGGATATCTCAAAAAGTTGTAGACAGATTCATCCTAAATTTGGTTGACAGTTTGGGAGTGTGAAAATGATGACTTGATTAGATTTTGGTCAAGATCCAGATACGGACACAGATATTAGAACTTTTAAAGTGATTCTTCACTATTGAGAGAGATAGGGCCAGAACGATATATAACACGATATCTCAAAAATTTCTCGACGGATTTGGAGGAATCTTGGTGGACAGGATGGGTGTGGGACAAGGAAGAATTCATTCGATTTTGGTGAAGATCCGGTTCTTGGATCCGGATCACAGAATCATTTAAGTGATTCTTCACCATTGAGAGATAGTGCCAAAAACGATATAAATCGCACAATGTCTCAAAAATTTTGGATAGATGATGACAAGACTTTGTGAATGAGTTGGGTAGGTGACGAGAACAAGCCAATTCGATTTTGGTCAAGGTCTGGATCCAGATCTGGCCTATCAGTGGGATATAAAACTTAAAGTGTTCAGCTGGGAGGAGGTATGCGCTCTACCAAATACCGTTATAGTTTTCTCATTATTGTTCCCTTCCCCTTTCCTGCTTTGTACAGATATCTATGAAAATGAATCTCAGTGTGTGTGTGTGTGTGTGTGTGTGTGTGTGTGTGTGTGTGTGTGTGTGTGTGTGTGTGTGTGTGTGTGTGTGTGTGTGTGTGTGTGTGTGTGTGTGGGGGGTGTGTGGTGTGTGTGTGTGTGTGTGTGTGTGTGTGTGTGTGTGTGTGTGTGTGTGTGTGTGTGTGTGTGTGTGTGTGTTCTCCATAACTCCAAAACCATGAAACCTAGCAGCCTGAAACTTTGCATGCATACTAAGGGAAATCCAAGGGAGTGCGTGAGTGAAAATTGCCTGTTTGGGTTAATTAAAACACCCCTTTTGAAGATAGTTAGCAGCCTTATTTAATTACATCCTTTATCAGACACATCCTTGCTCACCTCTCTGTCCCTCACTGGGGTCTTAATTTGTCAGGTTTTTTTTGACCTGCTCAATAAGCCTTGACTTGGAACAGGTCACAGCAGTTTCTTCACGATAAAGTTTTTTTTTCCACTTTCCTCTCTCATATCATTGAATGCCTGATCATTATACCTATGAGTCGCTGGATACATTGCAATGCTTATAAATGCCCGGAGACGCCAGCATTCATGGATTAATTGAATTTCCACACATGCCATACCGTTTAGAATCTCTTAATCTCAGCCTAATTTCAAAATTTAAATTTTTTTATTGCCTTCCGTAGCAGTTCCGACTGCTAAAAAAAAATGTGTTCATTTGTCCAATTTGGACATCGCCTGACATTCCGGGTGCATGATGTTTATATGACCGATCGGCGCTCGCTAATCGCTTGCCAAGCCAGCCATTCCTTATCAACCATTTTGTTTGATTGCTTGCTTGAGAGCTTAAGCCACGTGGCAAGTGCTCTACAATGTTCACACTGTCACTGAATATATTTATCGACTTGAACAAAGTTCAGGGCCCACTCGCCTGCGTTTGGCCCCGTGTTGTCATGCAGTGCATCGGGCAGTGGCTGGCTTGCTGAATATGTGCACTTTCATTTTGACATTGTCACTTTTTGTACGATCTTCTTTCATTATATGACCAGTCACTTCAACATGGATAGATATGTATATAAAGAAATAATTAAACGCTTCGTTTTTAAAAGTTTCTTCAACCGTTTTGTTGGAATGTGTGCTTGAGTAATTAAGCCACTTGGCGAACGCTCTACAAGCTTTGATGGGTAGAGCATGGCATGGTTCTACATGGGGCCATTTCCGGAGTTGGGAAGGCAAAATATATTAGAGGATTACAATGAGTGAAAATGTTTTCAATGATTACAAAGCAATGAATTCCTATATCAGGGAAGGATAGTTGAGAGGTATGCTCTCTTGTTCTAAGTTGTCGAGCCTGAGCTTGAATACTGACCCAGCTATAAACTATCATCCCAGTAATTTACAGGCAGAGTGATTCATCATTGTGTGTATCTTTTTTGGATGGATGTAAAACTGGACGTTACATCTGTCAGAATCCCCATTCTCCTCTTCCACTCTCCTCATTCCTCCTTCCTTCTCTCTCCCCTCTCCCTCTCTACTCTCTCCCCATCCACTCTCTCTTTCTCCCCTCCCCTCTCTCTACCCTCCCCCTCTCTCCCCTCCCTCTCTCTCCACCTCCCCTCCTCTCTCTACTCTCTCCCCAGCCACTCTCTATATCCCCCTCCCCTCTATCTCTCTCTCCCTCTCTCTCTCCCCTCCCTCTTTCTCCTTTCTCTCTCGCCCTCCACTCTCTCTTTCCCCTCTCTCTCTCTCCTTCTCTCTCTCCTCTCCCTCTCTACTCTCTCCCCATCAACTCTCCATCTCTCCTCTCTCCTCTCTCTCTCTCTCTCTCTCTCTCTCTCTCTCTCTCTCTCTCTCTCTCTCTCTCTCTCTCTCTCTCTCTCTCTCTCTCTCTCTCTCTCTCTCTCTCTCTCTCTCTCTCTCCCTCCCTCTTTCTCCCTTTCTCTCTCCCCCTCCCCTCTCTCTTTCCTCTCTCTCTCCTTCTCGCTCTCCCCCTCCCCTCTCTCTACCCTCCCCTCTCTCCCCTCCCTCTCTCACCACCTCCCCACCCTCTCTTTCCCCCTTCCCTCATTCTCCCTCTCTATCTCCCCTCCCCTCTCTCTTCCCCCTCTCTCCTTCTCTCTCTCTCTCTCCCCTCCCCTCTCTCTTTCTCTCTCTCTCCCCTCTCCTCTCTACCCTCCCCCTCTCTCCCCTCCCTCTCTCTTTCTCTCTCTCTCCCTCTCCTCTCTACCCTCCCCTCTCTCCCTCTCTCTCTCTCCCTCTCTCTCTCCCTCCCCTCTTTCTCTCTCTATCCCCTCCCCTCTCTCTTTCCCCTCTCTCTCTCCTTCTCTCTCTCCCCCTCCCCTCTCTACCCTCCCCCTCTCTCCCTCCCCTCTTTCTCTCTCTATCCCCCTCCCCTCTCTCTCTTTCCCCCTCTCTCTCTCCTTCTCTCTCTCCCCCTCCCCTCTCTACCCTCCCCTCTCTCCCCTCCCCTCTCTCTCCACCTCCCCACCCCTCTCTCTCTCCCCCTTCCCTCATTCTCCCTCTCTATCTCCCCCTCCCCTCTCTCTATCCCCTCTCTCCTTCTCTCTCTCCCCCTCCCCTCTCTCTTTCTCTATCTCCCCCTTCCCTCTCTACCCTCCCCTCTCTCCATCTACCCACACCTCTCTCTCCCTCTCTCCCTCCCTCTCTCTCTCTCTCTCTCCCCCTCCCTCTCTCTCTCTTTCCCTCTCTCTCTCTCTCTCTCTCTCTCTCCCCCTCCCCTCTCTCTATGCTCCCCCTCTCTCCCCTCCCCTCTCTCCCCTCCCCTCTCTCTCCACCTCCCCACCCCTCTCTCTCTCTCTCTCTCTCTCTCTCTCCCCCTCCCCTCTCTCTACCCTCCCCTCTCTCCCCTCCCCTCTCTCTCCACCTCCCAACCCCTCTCTCTCCCTCTCTCTCCCCATCCCCTCTTTCTCTCTCTCCCCCTCCCTCTCTCTTTCCCCTCTCTCCTCTCTCTCCCCCTCCCCTCTCTCTTTCTCTCTCTCCCTCCCCTCTTTCTCTCTCTCTCTCCCCGCCCTTCTCTCTTTCCCCTCTCTCTCTCTCTCTTTCTCTCTCTCCCCTCCCCTCTCTCTACGCTCCCCTCTCTCCCCACCCCCTCTCTCCCCTCTCCTCTCTCTCCACCTCCCCACCCCTCTCTCTCCCTCTCTCTCCCTCTCTCTCTCCCCCTCCCTCTCTCTACCCTCCCCCTCTCTCCCCTCCCCCTCTCTCTCCACCTCCCCACCCCTCTCTCTCCCTCTCTCTCTCCCCCTCCCCTTTTTCTCTCTTTCTCCCCCTCCCCTCTCTCTTTCCCCTCTCTCTTTCCCCTTTCTCTCTCTCCTTCTCTCTCTCCCCTCCCCTCTCTCTCTCTCTCAAATTCTCTCTCTCCCCCTCCCCTCTCTCTACGCTCCCCCTCTCTCCCTCCCCCTCTCTACCCTCCCCTCTCTCTCCACCTCCCCACCCCCTCTCTTTCTTTCTCTTTCTCTTTCTCTTTCTCTTTCTCTTTCTCTTTCTCTTTCTCTCCCTCCCCTCTCTCTTACTTTCTCTCTCACACCCCTCTCTCTCCTCTCCCACCCTTTCCTCATTCTCCCCCCCCAAACCTATATATATATATATATATATACCCCATCAGTGAAGCAACATGTTGTATTTGCTAGTAATAAATATTTTGGCCTCTTGGTCATGACAAAGATTATGATGTTCGAAGGAGAGTACATGTACCGAGTCTTGGCAGGTTGTGAATGGGTAGGTTTCCAGGGCAAGGAGAATGCAGTTAAAGTTTGAGTGGACACAACTGGTTTCCACTATCAAAGACATTTTCTCAGTGCAAAAAGCCAATAAATTGGGTCGTCGCTGCAGAGAAAGCTAATCTTTTTGATGTATTTTTTTTTTCACATAAAAGATTATAATATCTGGATAGAAATATCTTTGTGAGTATATGTCAGTCACCAGTGAAGTATTTTGGAAAACCCTGGTTACTTTTATCACATATTAACTTGCATGTCTTCAGTAGGACGTTAATTAATTTTACTCTTGTTTTTTACGAGCTGGAGGAAAAGGCTTTCCTCAACCTCACTAAATGGTGTCATGGTTAGACTGTCCACTCAGAGTCTGGGAGAGTAATGATATGAACCTTGGACGAGTCATACCAAAGACTTTTAAAATGGTGTGTGTTGCTTCCTTGCCTGATGCTCGGCATGTATAATGGATAGAGCACAGACAAACAACCATAAGTTGGCAATCATAGCCAGGTTTGGTGGGCCTAATGGTCTCCGCATGCGTTGAAGTTCCTCGTAAGGGAACATATATTATTATTATTATAACCTTGGAGTCATTTTCCTTTGCCAAGGAAACTCAGCACAGATGTTGCTCCTTTTCTCTGTAGTTTCCAAGCTGTTACCTCTAACTTTTTTTCCTAATGGTAATTGAATTGCCCGATGTCATTGAGATGGAAGTCTTGTTTTTGCCCCAAAAAATTTTTGAAGAGGGAAAATCTTTTGACTCTCCATCCCCACCCTCATCTCACCCTCTTCTCCCTCTCTCCCAATATGCCTGGGGAACAAGGAATCATTCATTAAATATTTAAATGCTTACTGAATGAATTCATTTCTTTTTAAGCGCAGTGTGTGTGTGTGTGTGTGTGTGTGTGTGTGTGTGTGTGTGTGTGTGTGTGTGTGTGTGTGTGTGTGTGTGTGTGTGTGTGTGTGTGTCGATTGCTTACATGTTAATAAAGTTCTTACACGTTTTAGAGGTTAGCAATTAAGACAAATACATGGAGTTGTAAAATTAGTATAATTTGTAACATCCTGTTCAATCTAACTTTACTTACACACACACACACACACACACACACACACACACACACACACACACACACACACACACACACACACACACACACACACACACACACACACACACACACACACACACACACACACACACACACACACACACAGTTAGTGTCTTGTGTAGGGACAACCATTATTCACAGGAAGATGTAGGGATGGTTTCACATGATCTTTTCTTGTGACCATCCCCACCTTGTTAACATACTTTTTGGAGGAACATCCAAAACATCCTTTTACATTTTTTTTTTTTAATGTTCTTATTACTTGTGTCGTTAGTTTTCTTTAAAAATGTGTTTGCATGCTGAATAATTTCATTGTTATTGTAATTTTATTTTTTATTTTTTAGGATTTGTGTTGTATGAAACATGAGTTGTCCCTTCCCTTTTCAAGTGGAATGATATGGGTACAATAGGGGAATTTGAAATGGAGTACAATCTTTACTAAAGCTAATTAAGTGACTAAATTGATGTAACAGTAATTTCTGGTTCTGAAGTGTTTTTCCAAGAGTATGTGACAAGAGCACCTTTATTAACTATATCCTATTGCTGGTTTAAAAACGTTGTAATACATATTTATCTATTTATCGTTTTATCTATATAAATACATTTATCGATGCGCTCACATTGTATTGGTACTGTACATCCTTTATACATGATCTGACATTCTAAACAGTACGTACCTTAAAAAAAAAGTGTACACATAAACAGAGACATTTCAAAGGACATTACCATAAAACGAAAACCACAAATCTTTTCGTTGTGCTCTCATCAAGTGAAATTCACACAAAGTGAATGAGGTAATGAAGAAGAACAGTCTAATTGATGCCTATCAACAAAGCCAATTTCTGATTGGACGTTCTCTACTGATGCATTATCATCTCCCAACGCTCAAGGTTGGGGGAGCCTGTTCAGTGTTCAGCTCTCCAATTGGAGGTTGCAGGGTCTGAGGCAGAGTCGCGAAGGCTGATGTAGAATCCTCTTCATCAATATCTGTGATCGTGAGACAAGTTTGTGTTCCTCTTCTTCTTTGCACAAACAAGCAAAGCGGGTGGACAAACTCTTTTTGGCGACATAACATAGGGTCCATGGAATAGATTGATGTCACTTCTTGTATTCGGAGATGCGTTATACTTCGTCCTCTACTCAATATCTTGAATGCATCCACATTATAATGTTCAGCACAGTTTCCATTCTCTTAGTTCAACGAGATACAAGATTGGTTTGATCAATGTATTAGTGAGTCGAGTTTCGAGGATATGTTCCAACTCCAAGCTTCATACAGAGATGGACAAGATTGCCAGCATCCTCAGTGAGAATGGATATACTGAGTATATCCATCAGGAGGTTTATGCACAAATTCCTCACTGCTCTAGATGAACGGAAGATGGGTCCTGAAAAGTTCCCGGTCTACATCAAGATTCCTTGGAAAGGGAAAATGTCGCAAAGATACGAGAAACAAATCAAAAGATGCGTCTCAAACACGTATCTGGCCGTTCGTCCAAGAGTGATTTTCACCTCTCGACGTCTGATTCCTACAGTTAAGAAGGATGTTTTACCTGCCTCAAAACTTAGCAATATTATTAATGAGTTCAAGTGCCGATGTGATGCTTGTTATGTAGGCAGAACTACCCAGACTCTAACTGACAGAATCAAACAGCACGTTTCTTTGTCCATCAGGAAAAACACTGTTGATACATGAATACAGCCGGTACGTGCTTGGAGGAAGGTCGCAGTATCAATCTCAACTGTGGAGACCGCAAGGCCGCACGGCGGGGCCTGGACCAACCGAGTCGCCATTACACCAACTACCATGTTGACGAAACATCGAGGGTCGCCCAGCGAGTCACCACGAGGGTGGCAGATAACCAGCTCGGCCTCTCAGAGCTCTTGCGGTCTCCACAGCTCCGTAAACATTTTACAGCATTTTCTTGCGAATGCAAACGGTGCTGAACGTTATAATGTGGATGCATTCAAGATATTGAGTAGAGGACGAAGTATAACACATCTCCAAATTCTGGAAGCGGCATCAATCTATTCCATGGACCCTATGTCATGGCAGCAAAAAGAGGTTGGCCACTCGCTTTGCGTATTTTTGCAAAGAAGAAGAGGAGGAACACAAACTCGCCTCACGATCACAGATATTGATGAAGAGGATTCTACATCAGCCTCAGCGGCTCCGCCTCAGACTCTGCAACCTCCAATTGCAGAGCTGAACACTGAACAGGCTCCTCCCACCTAGACCATTGGGAGATGATGACGCATCAGCAGAGAACTTCCAATCAGAATGGACTTTGTTGATAGGCGTCAATTAGACTGTTCTTCGTCATTACTCACTCACTTTGTGTAAATTTCACCTGATGAGAGCACAATGAAAAGCTTTGTGGTTTTCTTTTTCTAGTAATGTCCTTCAAAATGTCTCTGTATATGTATATATTAAAGTTTTGTAGTACCAAACATCTTTTTAATTATATGTGTGTGTGTGTTGTTGCTGTCGACTGCCTCCATGCCTGTCCTGCACAAATATGGCATTGGCATGGAGACACCCCATTGACCTCTTGGTAGTGACCAATAAATTCCTCGTGGAGGGTGGGAGAGGAAGAGGAGTGGATGGACGTAATAAGTCGGTTCACGGGGACCGATCGGCGCTATGACCGTGACCACGCTTCTCCTATGAATCCGGGCAGCAGGGAAGAGTGGGGAAGATTTGGCCCCCAACTCTGTTGGGGGGTAGAACCATCATGAAGATGCATCCCCAATAGTTCTGTGTTATTAGTACATACTTTATAGACAGGCAAACTCTCATTCTTAGCAATACATGTTTTAATAGTATGTACTTTATAGACACACAACCCTAATAATGTTCCGCCATTGACCACAACCATATAGGTTTGATTGGCCCTTTGGCAAATGTGTCTATTGGCTCCGCCCCCATCAGGCTGATTGATAGTCGTAGTCCCACCGAACCCTCTGATTTCCCCCCTTTTTACCTTACAAAGGAATACAGTTTTGCTTCCTTTTTGTGGAGTCCTTTCAAGCTCCTAAAATTTCGATCAGTTTGCACCTTCCCGCGATAAAATGCAGTGGATTTATGTTTAAACCAAGTTCGTAGCTGAAACCAATTTTGAGTTTGGCTGTCAGAAAACAATAAGAAGAACGACAAACAGGCACTTTGGATTCTCTCATTTTTCTAGTTCAGCGATGATGATTTAATGAGTGTTACTGGATGGAGAATTCTCTGCAGTTGACTAGTAGGTAACTTATAGTTTTATAAGTTCTATCTTGGTAGATTTTTTTGAGGATTTATGTTGTAATGAGCCAATGGAGTGTCCGGGCCATCCCTACATAAGAAGTTTCCCGACTTATTGATACTTCATGAATGGCCAACACTGTCCAATGAATGAATGGTTGGATTTTTGAGAACCAGAATGGTAAAAGTAACGATGTGTATACGTGAGTGCGTGTAAATGTGTATTGTGTACACGTGTGCTTATGCTTTGTGCAGTCTTGATTTACTGATTGAAACTTCTACTATGAGTTCAGCTTTGCTCTTAACTCTGGAGGTAACCACACACACACAACTCATTTTTTAATTTCTGTTCCTTACAATTCTATCACACACACACACGCACAGATGCGCACACACCTTTATCATATCATCATCATCATTAATATTAATTTTTCAAAAAAGATTGTCTTACAGTCTGGCAGAAATAGAAAAATATCACTTGGCCAAGGGGCTACTGCTGCCAAATTTGGAATCTGGCGGAAAAAAAAGTTACAATGCGATGGATTTATTTTCCCGTGTGATTATTCACCCCTAACCCGAACCCTAACCGTAAACCGTAAACATGATTTTCACATATAAAGAATAAGATTGAGTCCTGGTCATTCAAGGAAAAGATGGGGTGAGGGGACTGACTGGTCATGTGATCTAAGGAGTATATTTGTGGGCTTGTACAGGCAAGGTAAAAATGTGTTGGTTACGCTCCTCTGTTAACTCAGGTGAAAACCAAAAAAGTGCATCGAGATCTGGATCAATCGTAAAGTGTACCTTAAATCATACCAAGACATTTGGATATTTCGATGATCTACACAGCAATAATGACTGTTTAAATATATTGTATTAAAGAAAATATATATATATATATATATATATATATATATATATATATATGTATGTATTGATAAAGAGCTGTCACAGCAGGCCCAATGCAGGTTAACTTTGTCCACTTGTTCTGTGTGTCAAAAGCTCACATTGCACCAATTGTAGTTGTGAAGTCATTCACTGTCACCATTCTGATCAAGTGGCCTTCCATGAAAAAAGTTTTGCCAACAGGTGGAGGCACACACAATTGCCGGATGACGTTTCTTCCAGAAACCTTGGCAATGTAGTGAACCGGGATAGTCATTTCCACATAGCACGGCAAAATTAAAAGACACTCGTCTGGTGTTGCTGCAGAGTTAACATGAGTTCCCTTGCAAAAAAAATTCAATGGAGGAGAGGGACATTAGACCCATCATTCCTGCATGATGGTTGCCAACCCCTCACGGTCTGTCCATGCTCTACCCTTTTTAAATGCTGGGAGGCTAGCAAGGAAGCAGGATGGACCATTTCTTAAGTCTTTGCTATGACTTGGTTGGGGATGGATTCAACCGCCAACATCACAGTCAGAGCGGACGCTCCAACCATTACAACACCAAGTCCAGTGGATGTTTATTGTATTTGCATCCCGTTGAGATGTCACCACAAGCAGTGACAATGTCATTCATTTTATGAATGTTCATCTGTGTCGATAATAATAACCATTCCTTTCATGCCGTGAGGGGCATAGGGCTGCCGAGGCACTTTCATTTGGCTAAGGCACACAGTCCTGGATGAGTCGCCACACCGACCGATGCAGGATACTCAAATGGTTTATTACCCCAGAAAGCTGGTACTCATTTTGCCAACCTCGGAAGGTTGACAGGCTGAATCAACCCACCTGGTTCAACAGCATGACAGGCTCAAACTCAGGACCCGAAGATCTTCAGCCAGCCACCTTAACTGTAAAGCCAACACCAAGCTTATTTGTGCCGACTACATGTGTGTGTGTGTGTATGTATGTATATATATATATATATATATATATATATAATGTTTATTTGGGAAGAAACAGAAACCTCAGGAACGTGAACCATACATTTCTTTAAAGCTTATGACATGGTATTTTCTCTCACTGATTACTCTTGTAGTTAGTCACTGCTGAAGTTCGTGAGAGCACAAGGTCTGAAATTGGCATTTACGCAAAATCATTGTAATTGATGTTCTTGATGACAGTGTGACCACTCCTTGGCTTTTTTCACAATATCTTGGCTGTTCGTTGTTCACCTCGGCATCTTGGTTTTCTATAGGTCTTCTTGGCGTATAGGTTTTCTATTATCATCGCTTTTCCGAAACCTTGTGAATTCTTGGCTTTTTTCATTGGCTTACCTTGGCATTTATGAAAATGAGGAGTGGTCACACTGCTTGATGTGTGCCCCTGTTCAAACAGGCATTGATCCTGACTCCAAAATTCTGTCCAACTTTCCTGTCGGTCTCACGTGGCACTGCCTGGAGGTAGTCTGACACCTCCTGCTTCAGGTCATCCAGTGTAGCAGGGTGGTTGGTGAAGACAGAGCCCTTGGCAGCCCCCCAGAACCAGAACTACAGAGGGTTCAAGTCTGGGCTATGGGTTGCCCAGTCATGAGCGGTACCCAGGGCAACAAGGCGGTTTCTGAAGAGCTGCCGCAGGAAAGTGATGGTATCGCCAGTTGTATGCCGGGGTGCACCATCGTGCATAAACCAGGTCAAACTGAACTGGTTTGGGCTGACCTTTTGGGCTAGATCATTATGGAACTTCTGGAGGTTGCGATCACTGTTGATTGTCACCGTCCTGCTTTTGTCATTCTCAAACCAGTAAGGCCCTAAGCATTCCCCATCTGGCATTGAAGGTACAGCAGCATGTAAGCTTAGGCCCTTTTAGGTGCCTCAGTGATATACTCAGGTGGTTCTGTCCCACAGAAAATGTTGTTGTGGTTGTTGATGGCACCGTTCAAGTGGAAATGGGCTTCATGACTGAACTCGATCAGGTTGATCCAGCTTGGGTACCGCTCCATCCTGTCACTGAGCCAATTGCACATATCAAGTGTCCTTGTGTCATCTTGACTCAGTTTATGCCTAATGGAGATGATGTATGGGAAAAGCTTCAGTTCCTTCGTGAGGATATGCCAGACTGGTGTTGGTTTGATGTCTAGCTGCCGGAAGTGCCGGCGGTGGGACTTCTTGGGAATGTCTGCGGCAGAATCCCGCACGGCATCGATGTTGGCTTGGCTCTTGGTTACTGATGCTAACCTGCCACTGTTGCCCTTGCTCTGGTTGTGCACTGTCCCCTTGTGCTCAAAATGTTTCACAATACGTTGAATGGCACAATTTGTGGGTCCATCATTTGTTACGAGGTCGTATTCCTTGCAGAACCTCCGGTGGGTGTCTACAATATGATTTAGTCTCATACCACAGAGCCACCACTTTTGTCTTCTGCTTCACTGTCAATGACATAGTTGAGATACGGAGCTAGAAATCATAGGGAACAAAAAGCACAACAACACCACCAAACCCTGAAAAGGAAAATGGTATAGGTCAAAAAAACAAAGACAACACCTCTGCTTTACTGCTTCACCAAATAGGAGGTCAGTTTGTGGTTGGGTATAATAATAAACCAAAATATGACCCTTCCAACCCGATAAATGCATCATGGTGTTTAAACACCATGAGTGCACGTGTACTGCTTCGTTTCCTGCCTGGATAGCAGCACACACTCAAGTCTATTTTGAAGACCAAAGATCTAAGGTCACAAGTAAAGGATCATGAAGTCATCGACCATGGTTTCGCTCTTGTTGGAGCTTATGAGGACGACCCACCACATAATCGTTTACCTGTTTACCTGTGACTATGCAACCATGTTGGCTTAAATACTGTTAGTACATCCGAGCTTGGTAAAGCAGTGAAGCACAGTTTACATCCCATAACGGCCCAAACTGCGTGATCTGTGAGCAGTAATGTCCTTCTGCCACAAGAGAGCATTACCTCTGCTTTAATGCTGAAGCTATCAAGGCAGGAAGCGAACCGGTACGCATACACTCATGGTGTTTAATGATAAATGCCATGATGTGTATATATATATATATATATATATATATATATATATATATATATATATATATATATATATATATATATAATTATATATATATATATATATATAATTATATATATATATATATATATGTTTGTATGTATGTATTTGGCCCCTGCTCCCAGCAGCTACCTGTGAGCTCTGTGACATTTTGCTTGAGCCAAACATTTCACTGGGAGAATATTTCCATTGCAATGATAAATACAACTGTCGACTAATGATTGCTTTGTTCGATAATAAAACAACAACCATGGTGTTTTGTTATCCAATCAAGCATTTTTTTAATGCGCATAGTCGTAACTATGAGTGATAACTCATACCATTTACATGAAAAACAGAGTCAGCAGAAATTAAATACAATGCCCCTATTTTCCTTCTATTTTCTGCTTTCGTCTTCTTTTCTTTGTTCTCCTTTTAATCTCACTGCTTTTTTTTGTATTTTAATATCACTACTGTTATCCGTTTTACATTTGCACCAATACAGGAAACTTTCTTTGCACCGTTTTCAGCACGTTTTGCTTCGGAAGGGGGGGGGATCTGTTTTATTGTACAAGAGCAAATACCACCAATCGCTTGACTGGCAGGAACACAAAAGGGGAAGGGAGGGGGGGAGAAAAACAAGGGGGAAAAAAAAGAGAGAGAGAAAGAGAGAGAGAGAGAGAGAGAGAGAGAGAGAGAGAGAGAGAGAGAGAGAGAGAGAGAGAGAGAGAGAGAGAGAGAGAGAGGGAGTGAAGAGGAGGAGGGGAAAAGAGAAAGGAGGGAGGTGGGTGAGGAGGGATGTGGGAGTGAGGTGGAGTGGTGAAAGGGAAGATAGTAAGAGGTGAGAGGAAGGGAATGGAGACCTGTGGTGGAGCGTTAATTACGATTCATACTGTCTCATCAAAATTATTCTGCAGAGAATAACAGTGAAGATGGAAACAAAATAATGTCTGAAATACATTTTCTACTGGTGATACTATAAATACAGCCCAGAGACAAACACCGCCTGGACACGTCCGGAGACAAAGCCTGCCGGATGCATCTGGAGCCAAGCCGTCTGGAGATAAACACTGCTCGGATGCATCCTGAAACAAACTCCCGTCTGGGCACGTCCAGAGACAACACCACCTGGACACGTCCAGAGAAAAACACCACCTGGACACGTCCAGAGACAAACTCCTGTCTGGACACGTCCAGAGACAAACTCCTGTCTGGACACGTCCAGAGACAAATACCACCTGGACACGTCCAGAGACAAACTCCCGTCTGGACACGTCCAGAGACAAACACCACCGAGACACGTCCAGAGACAAACTCCCATCTGGATACGTCCAGAGACAAACACCACCTGGACACGTCCAGAGACAAACTCCTGTCTGGACTCGTCCAGAGACAAACACCACCTGGACACGTCCAGAGACAAACTCCTGTCTGGACACGTGCAGAGACAAACTCCTGTCTGGACTCGTCCAGAGACAAACACCACCTGGACACGTCCAGAGACAAACTCCCGTCTGGACACGTCCAGAGACAAACACCACCGAGACACGTCCAGAGACAAACTCCCATCTGGATACGTCCAGAGACAAACACCACCGAGACACGTCCAGAGACAAACTCCCATCTGGATACGTCCAGAGACAAATACCACCTGGACACGTCCAGAGACAAACACCACCTGGACACGTCCAGAGACAAACACCACCTGGACACGTCCAGAGACAAACACCACCTGGACACGTCCAGAGACAAACACCACCTGGACACGTCCAGAGACAAACTCCCGTCTGGACACGTCCAGAGACAAACACCACCGAGACACGTCCAGAGACAAACTCCCGTTTGGATACGTCCAGAGACAAACACCACCGAGACACGTCCAGAGACAAACTCCCGTTTGGATACGTCCAGAGACAAATACCACCCGGCCACGTCCAGAGAC
This sequence comes from Eptatretus burgeri, assembly GCF_056783735.1. Lineage (NCBI taxonomy): Eukaryota > Metazoa > Chordata > Myxini > Myxiniformes > Myxinidae > Eptatretus > Eptatretus burgeri. The sequence goes on from NC_140964.1 coordinate 118,600,269, forward strand.
AAACTCCCATCCAGACATAAATACTGCCCAGACACTTTCGGAGACAAACACCACCCAGACGCATCCAGAGCCATGCTGTCTAGCAACAAACTCCATTCCAGACACGTCTGGAGACAAACGCCGTGCAGAAATGACCACCATTCGGATATATCGACAAATAGAGCAAGAGAGAGACGGGGAGAGAGAGAGAGTAGTGTGGGAGGAGGGTGCTGCATTCTATTGGGAGGGGGTAGAGCAAGGATGGGGCAAAGAGAGAAGTGGGGGTAGGGAAGTTAGCAGAGAAAATATGTTATGCTTTATGAACAATACACACACACACACACACACACACACACACACACACACACACACACACACACACACACACACACACACACACACACACGTGCTTGGCCGATATCGGTAATTTTTTTAGGAATTGCCAGGTTGAAGTCAGTGATTACCCACTGCAGTAAATACTTTATACAACCTAAAAACCTTGAGTAGCTTTCACCGAAAAACAACGTTGCATTTAGTATATAGACGTTTCATCGAGATGTTCACAAACATTAATCTTTTAGGGCCAAACCCACGCTCCGCGCAAAGTTTCTGCAGTGTGGGTTCGTGAAGACGTCAATAAATCCGGTGTTCACAATGTGATTTATAGAATTTCTTTATATACAATGTTTCTTGTAACATTTTTTGTATCAAATTCACCTTCTGAGGTAGTCAACATGTGTAGAAGAGGGTTTTTACATTGCAGACGCTGTTTTGTAGGAGTGGCATTACACCTCTCGGCGGTGACGGTCTGTCGACGACAGACGTAATGACGTCAGAGAATGACCGATGATGTCATGAAGTCATTACGCCTCTCAGCGGTGACGTCACACGTCGCCATGCCAACAAATGTAAATATTAGAAAATCGCCAAAAAATTCTCAAATCTGTCCATCTGGCGCGATCTCACATAGCCCATGCTGTTCATTAGACCACAGAGCACCCGCATGCCAAAAGTGGCGGCAATCAGTCCGGCAGTTTTGGAGAGATACGTCCACAAAATATGGCTTAGCGTATTAATATAATAATAAACAGCTGTGTGTGACGGGTGGGAAAATAAATTGGCTTGGTAATTGAGAAAACACGTTAATACGGAAAATGGCTCGGAAATTGGGTGTTATTTCAAAACAACTAGCATAGAATGACGGAGCACAGACAGGTAACTCAGAATGAAAGAGCACGAAGCACCCACTCAGGATGAGGTGGCGTGGAAAAAGTGTCCACAGTGAGTGAACAATTCCCTCAGAATGACGTAGTGCAGTACTGCTCTCGACTTTCAGGCACTCGGCAAGTGGCTAAAGCACTCAAGCAAGCACTCCAATTAAATGGTTGATAATGAACGGCTGGCCAAGCTGTGGCTACATACCATATAAGACCCCTTTAATGTTAAAGCCGGTTTTCACCACGCACACAGCAGTTAAAGAAATAAAATGATTTTTTTCCAATAATGACTTTATCCACAAAGGAGTTGCTACTTAATGTAGAACAACCCTGGAGGCATCTTAACCTTTAATCGCCCGTGAAATAAACATTGCAGATAATCCGCCATGTTGCCTGCTTGTCTGTGCACATGTCACGTGATTTATCAGTTTGGGGTCCGCACAAATTTTATAACTTTGTTTTATAACGCCCGTTTTTCACCAGATTTGCTTTGATTCCCTGTAGAGCACCTCATGAAACCTCCAAAAATATAGACATATATCTGGCAGATGCTATGGATAGGCAGTCACTCTGGGGGACAGGGCATGAGGTAAAGCAGTGAATACATCAAATCATGTAGCTTAATGAAGCTGGTAAATTTTGGCACATTCATAAATCTTTTGTTTTTTCCATTACTTTGCCTGCAAAGGTTCAGGTTGTTAGATTTTATAGTTTTGGAGCTATGGAGGAGACACACTGACACATGCACACTGATATTTATTCGCATAGAGGCAAGCTTCATGTTATGTGCCCTAAATGCTTTTGTAAAATATGAAAGGAAGTGTCAAGAGTCATTCGAATTCTTTTTTTTTTTAAACCTGATATTAAAACTGGGATGTATAACGTCATCAGCAGGGAGATTTGAGATGCAAGCACGGGGCTTTTCTCCAAATGTAATCTCATTTCTTCTTTTACCAACCATTCCATTACTGTGAGATAATTTACTTTTCTACTGAACTATCTCGGTCCTACTCTGAGTAAATTAAGAGCCTCATTAATCAGATGTCATGTCTACCTGCCAAAAAGGTATTGCTTTTTGATTTGATAAAATCAAATGAAGAATATATTTCTTCACTTCATAATAACAACGATGTCAAACTTCTCTCTGGGTTTCCAATGCTGTTGGTTTAAAATCAATCTGCACAGAATGCATTGTTTTCCATAGTCGTTGGATGAGTTCCGTGTCCATATTCCGTGTCCAGAAATGTGGAACAAACATCTACATTGTGTGTGTGTGTGTGTGTGTGTGTGTGTGTGTGTGTGTGTGTGTGTGTGTGTGTGTGTGTGTGTGTGTGTGTGTGTGTGTGCATCATTATTCCTTATAACAGTTATTCTCAGGGCATTTATTTCGCCAGTAGCATCCCATGAGGGAAACATTTCGTATTCTTGGGGAATATAATGTTGTAATGTTTGAGAGGCTACCATGGTGGCCATTTGGCAGAGCTGCTTGCCAACAGACTTAAATGCTTCATTGCCATGAATTCTCTTCATTTATTTGTGATGTGGAACTATTCATGTCATTATCCCTCAATCTCACCTGAGCAGTCACTATATCTCCATGTATATTCTCTTATTTTCCGTCAATGGCTCCCTCACTGACCACACCTCCCACCTACACCCTCCGTACCCTTTCCTCCATGCCCTTGCCTGTAACTGAGTTTTTTGAAATACAAATAAGAAAAGTAAGGTATGCCCATACAGTCACATTGCTGCTGAGCTTCTCTGCCATCTCAGTGCCATTAAATATTCAAAGGTGCTGCATCGATTGCTTCTTCCAGGCACTCCGGTGGCTGCATGCCAAGCTCTTTGACTCGTGGAATGCTGTGCAGGCTTGGACCCAGGATTCTGATGTCGTTTCTTCAATGGTGTGGGATTGGTTGAGATTTACTCATACCGTCGACTTGTCTGGATGTTAACAATTTCTCAGCATAGTTCACAAATAATAGGCTATTTAATCAGTGTCATGGCCACCTGGACACAGCCGTTGGATTAAGTTAAGCAGTATGTACCAAGAAAAAGGAGCAGTGAATAAGTAACCTTAAAATGGTGATTATAAATTCGAGAATGTAATGTGTGCAGTTGTAGGCGACATATATTATATCTATGGGTAAGCCTCATGTTTTGCCTGTTTTAGATCTCGAAATATTGAGCGTATGACATCAGTGGAGCAGTTCCAAGATGGCGGCTCCCTGAGAAGCATGCACCAGGGAGGAGCAATGTTCTGTCATTCATTTATTGGGAAGTGAGGGTATGAATCCCAGTGAAATCCATTGCAGAATGAAAATGCAATATGGAGTATAGGCAAACACCTATACTCCGATCTCTAGCGGTAGCGCACGGTGGACGCACTGCCATGGAGGCCACACTGAGGACGCACAGCGGGCGTAGGGGAACCATGCGTCGACCCTGCGTTGCTCGCAGGTAGTCACACAGACCGCAAGGCCACCGTACGGTGAACACAGGGACGCCTTAGGACTACCCTACAGCGACCATGGAAATAGTGCGGCTGTTGTAATTTTTTGGGGGTTGGCAATATTCATTTTTCATTGATAAGAGCCTATGGCAGCCACACGAATAACGCAAGCCCACCGTATGCCCTACGTACGGTCGACGTGGAACACATCTACATCATGGCTACGGCTTGTCGAATTGCTACGGCCAACCGAGAAATGAAAAAAGTTATAACTCCACGCTTTAATTCCACGGAGGCCCCTACGGCCTGTAAAAGATAGCCATACGGCGTAGGGCCACCCTGAGGCTACCTCAGAAACTCTGCGGCCGCCGCACGTTTCTGTCAATTCAGGGGGGGGGGGGTACGGCCGCCGTATCCTAGCCATAGAGCAAATGTGACTTAGGCTTAAGGGAGCCGCCATCTTGGAACTGCTCCACTGACATCATATGCTCAATGTTGCCAGATCTAAAACAGACAAAACATGACTCTTACCCATAGACAAACATTTGTCGTCTCCAACTACACACATTGTATTCCCAAATTTATAATGCCATTTTAGGGTTACATATCGACTGCCCCTCATATAAAGGAAGAAAAATTTGCATTTATTAAATACTAGTAGGAGTAACCGATATTGCCCAGTCTATTATTTGTGGGGCCTAAATCACCCCCCTACACCTACGAAGGAATGTGTTCGGGGATCATTTAATATTACGTTTCACAGAGCTACAAGGGCTTAGGAAATATAGAGTGATTACAAAAAATATACCCCAAAAAAATGAACTCTTTTTTTTTTGTTTTTTGGGGCCGAAAACACTCCTCATGGCTCAAACATGAACTTCTGAAAATTTTATGAAGATCCTTTCAGCCATCTCTGAGAAAAATAGTGATATACAGACAGACACACAGACAAAACAGCTCTTTTATGTTCAATTGGGAGACAGACAAAGACATGAACAGACATGAATAGACAAAGACTACCCAGGAGTGGGGTGAGCTTTTCTGGCAATGGTTTCAGGATGTGTTGGACAAAGAAAAGCTTTGGAGTGATTGGCCTCATGGTGGTTACCTTTTGCCAGCGGGCCAGCATCAGCACTGCCTGACCCCACATCCCAGTATACACGTAATAGCATCCTCTGTAGACCTCAAAACGTGGTAGCTTAAAACCTATGGGTGCTCTGGTTCGATCGTGAAAGAATAACGTACAAACGCACAAACAGACACACAGACACCTGAAAATATTTACAAGATATTATGACATGTGAATGTGGTACAAGCAATGACATCAAACTGGACTTTTTTCTTAATACAAGTTTATGTCTGTTGAATACTTTTTCTCTCATTGTCCTAAATGTCCTCACTCAATGTCCTCACTCGATACATTTTCTCTCAATGTCCGAAATGGCTGCGGTTGGAAGCAGATCCCAGAGGTTTGTGAATGACTGAGAAAGTGAAAATCGAAGCATTGTCACGCTCACTTTTTTGTACGATGACAGCAGTGATAATTTACTTTTCTCTCTTAAACCAAAAATGTTTCTTTACACTACATCCAATGCAGCTGTTACATGCAGCTGTGTTGCACTCACTCAAAAACTAGGTGATAATCTCCTGACGGTGTTCATTTTTCACATTTTTCCATTTGTTCTGTATTTGGACCCATTTGCACGAGCAGTGTTCCATTACAGGTCACCGCATGATGGTTCCAAACACATGGTCATCTTCAGTGGAAATGCTCACATTTTGATTTCACACATTTCTCCAATCCTGCTCATGTGAGATTTTACCAGCGCAACACAGTGAATTTGCTCATATTTATTTTGGAATGCCAGTTTTTGATCTTCCTGGTAAGATAAAAGTTTCATCAATCCTGGAGTCTCACCCTCTGTATCATATTCATCATTATTCCTGTGAAATATGTACGAATGAAAAACAAGACATCAGAAAAGAGAATATGGCCGTTGTTCATATACTTAATGGTTTGTTTCCCATGTTTGCTCTTCTCAAATAAACCTGCTTGCGGCGATGATTATTCATTTTTAATTCTGGATTATTTATGTTGACATGCAGAAAACTGGATATTTTTACTGGCTCTAGTGCATGCATGACAAATCTGGTATGCATTTGGTAGTTCAGTGAGTTTCTGTAAAGTACTGTAATGGCAACATAACAAAGTCTCTGTGGCGACAAAGTTTGTTTTGATTTGGATTTCAGGCTCCAATATACACGTCATTTTCGAAAGATTTTCTCTTCTGTATTGGCTGGTGTTCAGCTCAAATGTTTGGTAAGTTCGTAAAACAAATAGAAACAAGAAAAAGAGCATTCAGAGATTTCAGACCCTCGCCAGGACTTGTTTTGAATGGTGTTTGTGTAGTTTTGTACGGTGTATTTTGTGGGGCATTTGTGTACTGATGTGTTATGTAATTAATAAGAGACATAATTCGAACTGCAACTTTATAACAGCTGGCAGTGATGACCGGGTACCAAGACGTCCCACTTTGGTGCAACCCCGCTTTGATTGGACACCTGAACCTGACCCATGACATATTTTTCTTGTTATTCAATTGAATTTAGAATGGAATTAAAATTAATTCATTTCAAATCAAATAAAAGACCAATTCGGTACCAGTCTTGCATTGGAGTTAATCAGAAGGAACCCAAACAAGCAAAAAGCAAAGATGAAGTCATCAGGAGGAACATAGGTAGGATATGCATTTCAGCTGTTACTCTTCTAACTTCCAACCCATCGGGCACAGCCAAGTGAGCCTTATTCAAAAAAAATAAAAATAAAATAAATCAAAAAGAACCCACATCAAAAAAATAAATAATTCTGGCTGCCAGACCATGCATCCAATCAAGTAGAAATTTAAAACATTTATTCCCCATCACGACTAAATCATAATTGTGAAGGTTCATGTCAATTGATTAAGTGGTTCCACAGAAAACATGATTTAATATTTTTCTTCAATCCAATATGGCTGTGAAACCATGTGACTTTTCAATGAATCCTTAAATTTATACCCCCATGGATTGGGGAACATTTGTGTGAAGATTTCCCACGATCGGTCCAGCCGTTCTGGAGAAGAAGATTTTTATAAGATTTAAGGTAAATCAAATATGGCTCCCAAACCATGTGAATGATGACATTATATGTGTGAACTTTTTGTTCCACATGGATAGGTGGTCATACGCATAAAGTTTTACCTCAATTTGTTCAGCCACTTCAGAGAAGAACATTTTTGAAGGTTTTTTGTTTTTTTTAAACAATATGGCTGCCGAATCACGTAACCGATGACATCATCAATTTTTTTTTCTGTTAACCATTTTATCCCTAGATGATCCTCAAAAATTTTCATACTTATCAGATGTAGCGTTCTACATCTTCATTTATGACATCATAATGAAGGCATCGATGACGTCATAAAAATGACACTTATTCCAAATGAACATTACTTTCTATGTGCAAAGTTTCAATTTTTTCCTTGGTGTGGTTTCAGAGATGCAGAGGTCCAAATTTTAACCGTTTTCCAACATGGCTGTTACACCATGTGACCTATGATATCATAATTTTTAATAAAACATTCCACATGAGTAGTTGCTTCTATGTTAAAAACTTTATCTCAATTAGACAAGCATTTGCGGAGAAAAACATTAAAGTTCTGTGCGGACAAACAAACAAACTGACAAACAAGCAAACAAGAAAACGTCGTGCAGAGCATGATACTTGCAAAATCCATAAATACAAATTTAAGCTCAAAAATAATTTGCTGTTTAAATTCAATGACGAAATATGCAACTTTTCAAATTTCAAGTCAATCGGATGAAAATAGAGGAATTTAGAAATTTCACCAAAGTTGATGACCTTTGGCTTATGTTGAACTTTTGGTCTATGTTGACCTTAAAAATAATTGGTTGGTTGAATTCAGTGACCTGAAGTATAAATCCGCCTCAAATTTAAGTCAATCGGATTAAAATTGAGGATTTTAGAAATTCCACCAAAGTTGTTGACCTTTTGCCAGTGTTGGCCTTTTGGTCCTCATTGACCTCAAAATAATTGCCTATTTGAATTCAGTGATCTGAAATATAAATTCTCTTCAAATTTCAAGTCAATTGGATGAAAATTGAGGATTTTAGAAATCTCACTGAAGTATTTTTTGGGGAGGCTATGTTGACCTTTTGACCTCAAAAACAATAGGCTTCTTCCTTGTGACATTCGCGAAGATTGGTTCAAAATTGTGACCTGTAGGTGACAAACAGACAGACAAACAGACAGAATAACAAAATCGACTAACTAATATACTTGAAAAATCTTCGATTTTGCAAGTTACAAACAGACAATCGGACCGAAATGCAATACCCTCTCCTTCGGCGAGGGTATCAAGTCATCGACACGATCTGGGTCCATCCAGACTTCCAGGCTGAATGTAACCATTCAGTGTTGAAGAATATATATATATATATATATATATATATATATATATATATATATATATATATATATATATATATATATATATATGTATATATATATATATATATATATACACACACACTAACACAAACATACACACACACACACATACACACACACACACACACACACACATACACACACACACACATACACATACACACACACACACACACACACACACGAGCGTGGATTGACGCTCCCTCTCCACACGTTGTTGCAGAGATTGCCCTTCCAGATTTGCTGTGCTGTCATGGTTTACACCAATCATAATACAAACATTTCTTCTTTTCAAATTTATTTGCAACATTGGTGTCATTATATATTTTTGAAATTAATTTTTGAAATAAGAAGATCCAAGTGGTATAAATGGTTGAGGGTCTAAGCTATCTAATCTGTCTGAAAGGTCTTAGGGGTGTAAAAGGGTCTTATGGGTCTTTTTGAGTCTTCAGGGTCTGAACGGTTTTGGGGACTTTTGGTTCTTCGGGTCTTCAGGGTTTTCGGTGTCATCAAGGTCTTTTTGGGGTATTCGGTGACTTTTGGGTCTTCGTGGTTTTTTGGGTCTTCGGGGTCTTCAGAGTGTTTTTAGGTCTTCGGTGCCTTTTGGGTCTTCAGGGTCTTTTGGGGCGTTAAGGGTCTTGGGGAATTAACATTCAAACAGGATGTGATTAATAGGCATGTCGTCTTCACGGCTTCCCGGACTGGATCACGGTTTCAATGCCTGACCGCCTCACCATGCTTTTCATTTTTATACACACACGAGATTATTAAAAACACGTCACCATGTAACCGCAATGTTATTAAAAACACCTCACCACGAAACCGCCATGCTATTAAAAACACCACACGACCACGTAACCGCCATATTAATAAAAACACCACACCACCACGTAACCTTCATGTCATTAAAACACCTTACCACCACGTAACCACCATGATATTAAAAATACCTCACCACCACGTAACCTCCATGTCATGAAAACACCTCACCACCATGTAACCGCCATGTTATTAAAAACACCTCACCACCATGTAACCGCCATGTTATTAAAAATACCTCACCACCATGTAACCGCCATGTTATTAAAAACACCTCACCACCACGTAACCTCCATGTCATGAAAACACCTCACCACCACATCACCACCATGTCATTAAAAATACCTCACCACCACGTAACCTCCATGTCATGAAAACACCTCACCACCATGTAACCTCCATGTCATTAAAACACCTCACCACCACATAACCACCAAGATATTAAAAACACCTCACCACCACGTAACCTCCATGTCATTAAAACACCTCACCACCACATATCCACCATGATATTAAAAACACCTCACCACAAAACCGCCATGTTATTAAAAACACCACACCACCACGTAACCGCCATATTAATAAAAACACCATCCCACCATGTAACTGGCATGTTAATAAAACACCTCATCACCACGTAACCGCCGTGTTATTAAAAACACCTCTTCACCATGTAACGGCCATGTTATTAAAAACACCTCACCACCACATAACCCCCATATTATTAAAAACACCTCACCACTACGTAACCGCCCTGTTATTAAAAACACCTCATCACCATGTAACCGCCATGTTATTAAAAACACCTCTTCACCATGTAACCGCCCTGTTATTAAAAACACCTCATCACCACGTAACCGCCATGTTATTAAAAACACCTCTTCACCATGTAACCGCCATGTTATTAAAAACACCTCTTCACCATGTAACCGCCCTGTTATTAAAAACACCTCATCACCACGTAACCGCCCTGTTATTAAAAACACCTCATCACCACGTAACCGCCATGTTATTAAAAACACCTCACCACCACGTGACCGCCATGTTTTTAAAAACACCTCAACACCACGTGACCGCCCTGTTATTAAAAACACCTCATCACCGCGTAACTGCCATGTTATTAAAAACACCTCTTCACCATGTAACCACAATGTTATTAAAAACACCTCTTCACCATGTAACCGCCCTGTTATTAAAATCACCTCACCACCACCTAACCGCCATGTTATTAAAAACAGCTCACCACCATGTAACCGCCATGTTATTAAAAACACCTCACCACCACGTGACCGCCATGTTATTAAAAACACCTCACCACCACGTAACCGCCCTGTTATTAAAAACACCTCTTCACCATGTAACCGCCATGTTATTAAAAACACCTCACCACATAACCGCCATGTTATTAAAAACACCTCTTCACCACGTAACCGCCCTGTTATTAAAAACACCTCTTCACCACGTAACCGCCATGTTATTAAAAACACCTCTTCACCATGTAACCGCCCTGTTATTAAAAACACCTCTTCACCACGTAACCGCCCTGTTATTAAAAACACCTCTTCACCACGTAACCGCCATGTTATTAAAAACACCTCTTCACCATGTAACCGCCATGTTATTAAAATCACCTCACCACCACCTAACCGCAATGTTATTAAAAACACCTCTTCACCATGTAACCGCCATGTTATTAAAAACACCTCACCACCACGTATCCGCCATGTTATTAAAAACAGCTCACCACCATGTAACCAATGGATGGATTGTTACACTATGCTTGGTGTTGGTTTAATGGTTAGCCTGGTGGGCTTGGGATCGTTGGGTCCTGATTTCAAATCCTGCTTGGCCAGTGAATTAATACCATGTCGGGTTGACTCAGCCCGTCATCCTTCCAAGATTGGCAAAATGAGTACCAGCTTCTGGGATGATTGAGCTATTTGAGTATCCTGTGTTGGAGTGCTGGCCTGTCCAGGATTGTGCCAAATATCCCAGGAGACTGCTTTGGCAGCACCAACACTCTGTACACAGTGTGGTCCCAATGGACTTGGATTTGGATTGTTACGCTGACATGGAAACAATTAATTTAATTGAATGAATTGCTTCCATGTGAGTGTTGATTAAGATTTGAAGTGTGTATAGGTACTGGTCCAAAGCTCTGCTTTTGCAGCAATGTGTGGTTTTTCACTTTCTTCCATGCACATATTTTGAACAGTTTGCTTAAAATCTCCCTTCTTTTGATGGTTGAAACTGTTTATTCCGACCATTTATTGATGGGCTCATGGTTTAAAACTGTATGACTTTTTCTTCCTACCACGATGGTATTTTTTAACTGAGGCAAAGCATCCTTGAAGTGCTGGACGGCAAGAGACAGTTGGTAGACATACTAGCAACTGGGCAGAGACGTACCAGGTGAACAAAACAATTGAATGATCCTTCTTCCTTCTAGATATTGCTTCCTCAAAGAAGTCGTATTACTTTTTCTGCTTGCTTTAAATATCATGTTGTAAAACATGATTGAATATTTTTTTATTTTTTTTGTTACATTCACTGGAAAACATTGCTCATCATAGATCAGCCGAAGATACTCAAAGAGAGAAACAATAATATTCGGTCAAATATAAACTCCTTCACTGCTGGGGTACCAGGAACCACATGCCACACGGGCTATTGCCGTATGGATTGCTGAGTCAACCCACCTGGTGTTATTTCAACTGCATGGCAGGGGCTCAAACTCAAAAGACTCGTCGATCTTAATAAGCCAGCCACCTGAACCGTTAAGCCAACACCAGGCTTTCAAGGTATGTGAACGCTACTTTTTGGAAGGGTGTAGAGGTAGCCAGGATAACTACAATGAACTTTAAACATTGGGATCTACTGCTACACTTAGCCGGAGGAATTTATGCTACTTTCAATTTTAACGAACATTCGGGTAGAACAGCACAACAGCAGGAAAATAGCAAATTGTCAGCTCTTCCTCTGCCACGAATGCCAATCGTTTCTGGGAAGCAACAAAAGGAAGCTTATACACTGAAGTGGGTTATGAAGATGGTGCTTGAAAAAGATCTGCCAATTGCACAACTGCAAAGTCAATGAAGGCTGTACGCAAATCGCAGTGTCAAAATGCAAGCATCAGGTATCGTCAGCATGACATCCATAGAGCCAGATATGACAGTCAAAAGTTGAAAAACAAATCGATAACATCATCTTGATTATAATCAAGATTCACTTATTATTCACTTATTATGAATAATTATTCACTCACTTTGTCTCCTGCTTCGTAATATTTTGGGACCAAATCAGTGTTATTGAAGATGTTTAAAAAGGTAAGTTTTTCTTTAGCCCTGTTTTGCCAGGGACATATTACACAACTGCTCAGATGTTTAAAGCTGCAAGCAATTCTCAGTTGTGGGCATTACAGTTTCCATGGTCTTTGTCAACAACATTTGGCCTTGGTGTGCTGCCCCTTGCCAATCTCCAAATGCCTCCTCTTAGTTTCACGGGCATTGGCAAACCACCCATCAAAAGACTTTCGGCAGCACCCAATTTCCCTTTCAGTTAGAATGGTACGTCAGTTCAGTTCGGCGTTTGCAACATTTTCAAGTTGAGAACATTCGATGTGTCGAAAGTTTTGGCAAGAGAGTGTGAATGCCCTGACACCCAAGTAACACCGTGAACGTATCATGGATGTGGAAAAGAAGTCTGGCCACAATTTATTGACATTAATAACAAGTTAGCATTCTTCATACAGGAACATCCATTCTCGCTTCCAACCGTTAAAAGTCAAACGGTTTTAAATTAGTGGCTATTCTTTTGCCTCGGACTGCAGACTAAATTGCTAAATGGAATATTGATGAGATCACACACCAGCAGTGGTAATTTGTACATGACATGTGTCCTAAATACATTTTCTGGTATAATTGGCTTCTTTGTTTGTATTCCGAGCCACACCGGTATGTAGGTTGCCTCTTCTACCATCGTATAGCTCCATGATTTACAGGTAGTACATGTGCTATCAACTACTACAACTACCACTTAGTTCTTCTCCTACTATCATCCCACCACCACCTTTTTGTGTGCTCGCCCTCGTGACTTTTCCCTCACCACACCCCCTCCATCCCAGGCATCGTCTCTGTGACATAATGTTGTTGAATGGAAACGGGTGATTTTAAACGCATGCTTTGCAACCTTTTTGTGTATCTCGATGTCCTCATCCTTTTTGGAAAACTCTTTCATTAATTTTATTTGTCGACATTATGATTCATAGAAACTGCATTTATCGGGATAGCTTTCCTTCCATTCTAGGTTGAAAGCTCGAGCAATCGAACTTTTATAAAATTGAGAGTGGCAAGTGGGATTTCTT
>NC_140964.1:118618605-118641105 GCF_056783735.1 Eptatretus burgeri
TCATCATCACCATGTTTGCCCTTCGTAAGGGAAGATGGTCGTTCACATGTGACCGGCAAACAATTTGGGAATGTGAATTTGTTTGCAGTGCAGAAGCTGCTACCCAGACAGCAACTACGTTCTCAGATAGCAAGCCCTATAACCTGGTGTCAAGGAACCTTCAAGAAGACCAGACTACTTGCTACACACAGTCCAGGCAGGGATTTGGAATTTGTTCAGGGTCGCCCGGTCGTCACAAAGGACACCGTGGGTTCTTTACGTCCACTAACTAATGCCAGCCAATGGGACACCCAGTTTTCTCGTAAATCCGAGAGATGGCACACACATTGATGCCTCGCGCTGCCTGCGGCAAACAGCATGGCAGTGATTGGTCAATGAGTTTTGAAGTAACTGATCACATATCTCCTTCTGAGGTCACTGAGCCATTGATGTGACGTCATGTCACACATTATACACACCTTTCCAAAATAATCTGAATTTTAGGTTGATATTGTCTTGCTGATGAAGCCTGAAGGCAGAAACAGCAGGCATTTCTTGTCTGTCCATGCATTTTGCCCAAAGGGCCAAGGGGAATGTGTATTGTTTCAAAAGCTTTACCTTACCATGTACTTTGATGTCCAGGCTAAAGTAAACGTGTTTAGCTGTACAATGATACGGTATATTGATTTCTTAGCTTCACCTTTTTTAAAGATATAAAAACGTTTTTCAATGGAGAAACGTGTTCAAGATGAATGCTTCCAATGCTGCTTTGCACACTTCCCCTTAATAGCTGGATAATTTCTATCGTTTTTAAGGTTCATGGAAGATCTGTCACATGCATACAAATCATGCACTGCCATGCAGTCAGAGACAGCAGACAACACGGCACTTGACATCAGACAAATACGGTCTTTGAGTTTGGGGGAAGTTAGTTCCAAGAACACAATGGGTACCGGTGTTCCATCTATTGGTGGCACTTTGCTCTCCACCGTCAGTGGCGCACTTATTAAGGAGAAATCCCCCGAACCAAGGGGTGCCAATCATCTATACTCTAACCTTTTTAAATGCTGAGATTCAAGCATGTAAGGGGCACATGCCATTTTAAAAGTGTTCGTTATAACTCGGCCAGAGTCGGATTCGAGCAATACACCTCCCAGACTCAGAGCGGACACTCTAATCACAGTACCACTCAACCTCATGAGTGGAGGAGGCCAACGGGCCGATCACGTGCCTCGTGATTGCAGCAGGTTGATTTGCATCTCAATCTCAAAGTGATGGGATGGGCGAGGCATCTGCCTGGGGGATGGCCAGACAGAGGCCTCTGGAGTGCCGGCGGAAAGTGGACGCAGCGACGCGCTACTCCAGCACATCCTCCCATACCTGACATGACTGAACCTGGTTGGTTGTTGATTCTCAGGACACTTCTTCAGATGTTGTTGATTATTTTGTCTCTCTTTTTTCCTGAAGAGATCTCTCAGCTTTTGAGACCAGTTTATTTGAGGCTTTCTTCTATCTGCTTTATCTTTTTTCTATTAGCTGTTCTAATTTGCCATGAATTATGATGTCATGATATATTTGAATTTGAAAATGAGTCATGCCACTTCACTTCCCTGCCTGGTACCATATATGTTAAGTGTTGTCATACATTATGTGGATTCCCTGTACGCTCCTATCCCATTTTTCATGCATTGGATTTATGGTTTATTTCGGGAATATACCTCCTATTTATACCATTTCCAACTCGTAGTAAGCCTACGGCAAACTTTCTTCTTGAAAATGCTTGTTGTTACTAAATTGCACAGTCTGCATGTTTGTATTAGACACAATTGATGTTTCGGAGTGCAGTGAAAGTTTGAAGAATTCTCCTGATATCCCTGTTCTTGCAGGTCTGCGCAGAATTCTGGAAGAGAAAAAGAAACCAACACCTGTTGTGCGAAAAGGAGTTTGAATCCGAAGAGTCAGTTCATTGGATTTTTATTTGTCTTAATAACGTGACTTAAGGAAGCAAAAGTTGTCACTACACACATCACTCTGGCACCGTTGCTGCTTTGCCTGCTTTCCATCTTAGCCAATGTGCATGGATGTTGCCGAAAACATGGGTGACCGACCTCCAGAAGAATAGACATAACCCAATATTAAAGTACTGGACAGCACAAGTTGGAGAAACAGGAGTGGGGGTGTGGGGACACCGAAGGAGGGTGGGTGGGGGAGTGAGGTTGAGGAGCAAAGCTCCAGAGAGTTCATGAGATGGGGCAGAAAGTAACGGGTGGGATACGACCAGTGGAGGTGAGCTGTGGTGGTGTGAACCACGGTCTCGGCTCGCGAAGTCCCATTGGGCCGGAGGGTGGCTGTCCGGCTCGCCTTGAGGCTCTCCTTGATTTGCCACCTGTTGGGCACGAGATACAGCTGCGGCATGCGTGGAATCCAGACGATCGCTCTCTCAATGTCTTTGTCAAAGATGATGACACTCTCACCTTTCATCGGCATCCTGTTGCTCAAAGCACAGATGGAATCCGTGGCAAGGTGCTACCTCTGACTGCTGTTAACTTCATTACCCTCACCCAAGGAGAGGGTATTGCATTTGGATCAGTGTGTTTGTCTGTCTGTCTGTTTGTTTGTTTGTCCACACAGAACTTTCGTGTTTTTCTCCACAACCGCTTGTCGGATTGAGATGAAATTTTCACCATAGGTGCACCTACTGATATCGAATGTCTCAATCATAATTATGATGTCATAGGTCACATGGGGTGGCAGCCATGTTGGAAAAATGGAAAAAATTGGACCTCTGTATATCTGAAACCGCACCAAGTGAAAAATTGAAACTTTGCATGTAGCAAGTACTCCTCATAGCGAATAAATGTGATTTTTGATGATGTCATAAGTGCCTTTGTTATGACATCATAATTGCTTATGTAGAATGCTACATCTGAGCAATATTAAATATTTTGAGGGTCATTTAGGGATAAAATGGTCCACAAAAAGAAATTGATAATATCATAGGTCACATGATTCGGCATCCATATTATTATTTTTTTTAAAAACACCTTCAAAAATCTTCTTCTCTGAAATGGCTGAACAGATCAAGGTGAAACTTTACAGGTATGACCATCTATCAATGAGAAACAAAAGGTTCACACATTTGATGTCATAGGTCACATGGTTTGGCAGCTATGTTGGATTTACCCTAAAACCTATAAAATATCTTCTTCTCCAGAACGGTTAGACAGATCGAGGGGAAACTTCACATAAATGTTCCCCAAGCCTTGGGATAAGTTTAAGGAATAATTGATAGGTCCCAAGGTTTGGCAGCCATATTGGATTGAAGAAAAATATTAAATAATGTTTTCTCTGGAACTGCTTAATCAATTGATGTGAAACTT
Organism: Eptatretus burgeri; assembly: GCF_056783735.1. Lineage (NCBI taxonomy): Eukaryota > Metazoa > Chordata > Myxini > Myxiniformes > Myxinidae > Eptatretus > Eptatretus burgeri. The sequence goes on from NC_140964.1 coordinate 118,621,965, forward strand.
CACATTTATGATCTAGTACTGCTGAGGAATACAAGTTTTAAATTTCAATTTGATCAGATGCATGGTTTGGCAGCCAGAATAATTAACTTTTTTGATATGGGTTCTTATTTTTGTTTGATTTTTTTTTTTTTTTGTTTGAATAAGGTTCACTTGGCTGTGCCTGGATGGATTTGAGGATAGAGTAGCAGCTGAAATGTGAATCATATCCAGGTTCCTCCTGATGACTTCTTTGCTTTTTGCTTGTTCGGGTTCCTTTTGATTACACGACTACCGATTTGGTCTTCCATTTGAGTTGAATGTATTTTAATCCCATTCTAAATTCAATTGAATAATGAATAATATTATAAAAACGTCATGGGTCAGGGTCAGGTGTCTGATCACAGCGTAGTTTTTTTTTTTTTTTTGTATACCTTGTCGAGGCTCGTGTGAGAGCTAACACACAATGCACAGCAAGGGGGGCATGAGACAAGAGGGGTGGGAGTGGGAAGGACAAAACAGTGGGGAACAGAAACATTAGGAGATCTGTGGAAGGGAGAGGGATCGGACGGGGAACATGGGGAATAGAAGATGGACATTACAGGGACTTTCAGGAAGGAAAGCAGGGAATTTGAAGGCTTGGGTGGATTATCGGGGGTAGAAAAGATCGAGGATTTGGATGGGGGATGATAAAAGGTGATGGTGAACAGCTTTTTTGAAGGCCTGGAGGGAAGAATGGGAATGAATAGAGTGAGGGAGTTTATTCCAAAGGCGGGAAAAAAGAGGAATGAAAGAGTGAAGGTGAGCAGTGATTCGTGATTTTGGTAGTTTTACCAGAAGGGGGTTGTTGGCGGAACTTGAGCGCCCTGTGGAAATGTGGTGGGAACAAATCCCAGAGAGAGCAGGGAGGACGAGGCTGGAGAGGAGACGGTAGATGACAGAAAGACCACCAACCAACCTGCGGTGATTGATTGAGAGGCCCAAAGACTCAGCCTCATTGCGGGAGATGCCGATGATCCGAAATGCCTTGGTTTCTACAGCGTGAAGCTGAGAAAGGTGGGAGGCAGGAGCACCAGCCCAGAGGGGAGAGCAGTACTCCATCAGGCTGCGGACAAAAGCTTTGTATGTGCTCAGGAGCTCAGGAGGGCCGAGGAAGGACTTTGCATGACAGAGAATTCCCAGTTGGCGTCTGGCTTTGGAGGCGAGGTTTGAAATGTGGCTTTCCCAGGAAAGGTCATGGCAGATAGTGAGACCCAGAAGCTTGAAAGAAAGGACTTCTTCCAGAGGATTGTTGAGAAAGTGGATGGGGGGGTTTCAAAACAGTCCTTTCGAAGAGACATAGTGAGAGTGTGAGATTTGTTCGGATTGAAAGACATGTTCCACGTGTTGGACCAGTTTGTGATTTTATCCAGATCTGCAGTGAGCGAAGAAGCTGCTGCTTGCTGGTCTGAGGGATGTCCGATGGTACGGCAGAGGGTGGAGTCATCAGCAAAGACATATGGACGATTTTTTAGAGAGTCGGAGAGATCATTGATGAAAACCAGAAAAAGAACAGGGCCCAGAACGCTACCTTGAGGAACTCCAGCCTGGACAGGAAGAGGGGATGAAAGAACTCCATTTAGGGCCACACGTTGACTGCGACAGGAGAGGAAGTATGTGAGCCATGAGTGGAGATGGCCTTGAATACCATGGGAAGAGAGTTTGGTGAGCAGGGCAGGATGCCAGACTGTGTCAAAATCAGATCCAGAAGAGATGGAGTACCATTGGTTGAGATCCGGGTCGGGAAGTTGACCGATTTAGTCAGTCCCAATGAGTCGCAGAAAGCTTTTGCTGAGGGGCCATGACAGGTGAGAGAGGTACCCACACCTAGCCAACTGGCATGATGACAATTTGTCACCACATATGAGGAAGACAGAGTTTAGATGAGAAGATAGAAGTTGTTCCATGTTTTCAGATAGTGAGGTGTAGATGGAGGCATCACTGTTTGGTGGACGGTACAGTACACATATAAACATGAGGTGGGAGTGGAGGGGAAGCCGTAGCCAGAGGTATTCCTGGGGGTGTGGGGGAGTGAGGGCAATGCATGGAGAGTGAGGAATAGAGTCTTTTATGAAGAGAGCAACTCCTCCACTCCTCCAGTTGCATCAAAGCTCCCCTCTTGGAACCCAGTCATCACTGCAGCAGTTATAAAGTGGCAGTTCTAATTATGTCTTATTAGTTATGCAACACCAGTACACAAATGCCTCACAAAATACACCACACAAAAGAAGTCCTGGTGAGGGTCTGGAATCTCTGATTGCTCTTTTTCTTGTTTCCTTTTGCTTTATTCCATTTTACATTGAGCAAGTTCTGAAAGAACCTGCAGTGAAGCACGTGGCAACACTAAACAGCACCAAAGATTGAAAAGCTGAGCAATGGTTGGCTGCTGAATAAAATAACAAATATTTGTTCATACAGTAAATGTTGGCAAATGGGAGACTATTTTATATTCCAGGGAAGATTAAAGTTGATAACCCTTTTGGCTCCTTACACGGGTGGTCTTTAGGCCCATTATACATATGATATATGCACAATAAGCCAAGAAATAGCGTTTCTTATAATTCAACATATAAGTATATAGAATTCGTAAGAAAATATTTAAATGCTTTTTAAATTTTTTTAATTTTATACATGCCTCGTTATAACTTTCTTTGGCGTATCTTGAAATGTTGTGAGTATCTCATTCAGAGTACCTTCTGAATACACCATGCAATTATTCAAATATGTCAAAGGTACCAACTGACTTTTAACCCTTGCTTGCATTGTCTCCTCTTCTTTGCCTACAGATGGGTTACACACGTGGCCTACATGCATGGGAGCTCCATTGGCCTGTACGTCAGCGTGGTACTCATGCACTGGTTGGTGTGGCCACATTGTCTGCACCGCTGCATTCAGTAGGGTACACACCACTTATTGGCTCCACGGCTGATTCTTGGGGCTGGGACTTGGGCCGAGGCCGTTTGTATCATGATGGTAAAAACCAGGCTCCAAGACCATACCCAGAAACTACAGGCCATTCAAATGCAACATTTTCCGTGCCTGACTCTTTTCTCGTGATTTTAGACATGGATGAAGGGACTTTAAGTTTTGTTGTGGATGGAGCCTGTATTGGTGTCGCCTTCCATGGTCTCCGTGGTCGGAAACTCTTTCCTGTTGTGAGTGCTGTGTGGGGGCACTGCGAGATCACCATGCGTTACATCAATGGACTCGATCGTAAGTTTCAATTCCTTGTATGATTTCTCCAAATGTATTGTATTCTTTTTGGGGGGTTTGTTTCACTTGTTTTGTTCACACGTTATTTCTGCACTTCTGCTTGCCATTGTTCTTGCATGTTAAAGATTCCACTCTCTTTTGAACAACGGTAGACCATTGGGTCTGTTGCAATGACAAATTCTCTTTTGGAGCTAAGTTTAGAAATGCATTTTAGTTGCTAGCTCGCTAGTTAGTTAATTATTGGTACTATTGCTATCAGCAAATCACAAGTTCCTCCCTCATAGTGAGGCAAAAGTGAAATTATTTATTTATTTATTGATTTGACACTAGCTTACCTAATCAAATGAAACTTATTTTTGAAGCCAAAGAACTAAACATTCCCTTGCCTTATGAAATTACAGAACCAATATACCCATTATTTTGGTTTATATGTACAGTATATGTAATATCGGAGGATTTATCAAACACAAGTGGGACAAAATGACTGCCATGCTTCGGCCTCCAACATCCTGAGCAATCACGTACAGGTTAATTTCAGGACAAGTGGCTTTTTGCTTTCGGAAAGGCCAAAAACGTGATGATTGATTCACTCGCTTCAGAGTTTATGATCCAAGTGAAGCATTTCCCTTCGAAATATTTCTCGCTAGTCTCACCGGTATATTTATATCAGATGTCATGAGAAACAGCAGTGGGTTCTGCAGGGTTTTGTTTTTAGTGGCTCTCAAACAATCTCAGGAGGCAGTTTTTAGTAAAATAAATAAATTTAATTTCACAACATGCATGATTCCATAATTTTTCAAATCTATTGGATACATAACCAGAATTTGCTTTGTATAATTATACATTTTATCGTCGAAACATTTATTTACCACATCCCACAACCATCCCAACCATCCGTCAACCATCCGAAAAAGAAGCGTCTCAAATTCCAAAAACCTCTTCCAGAAGTTGGAAAAAATTTTATCGAAAAAAGCTTTCTGGCTCGGAAAAAATAAATTTCTAATTTAAATCATAATTGCATAAATAGTGGACACGTTATGCTCCTCGGATGCCATTTAATGCAAACTACCACCAACACAAGTCATTAACTCAGACATAGTCTAACAATTAAATAATTTGACCTCAATGAGAAAAACTGAATCGATTGAAAGTTATTACTGATTCTGTAAAGATCAAAAGCATATTTCATGTATTTTATTCCACATTTATTTCTGACGAAATTTTCAAAACCTGATTTTTTTATTGTTCTTTCGACATTTCAAAAATACGTTTTGAAAAATCTAAATATTTTTTGAATTTTTTTTTTTTTGAATTTTGCAAAAACACCTTTGGTGTTTTCATGCTTTTTAATGTACGTTTACCTTCTCAAATGTATGTTTTTTTTCACAGTCCTTTACATATACTTCATCATGTAAATTATATAAACGTTCAACAGAATCGTACACAGGTAGCTCACTTACCTTTGACCTATTTTGACCTATCGACGCTTGGTTCAATTCCTATTCCAGCTATCTAGCAATTCCTATCGAGTGAACTGTCGGTTAAATTCCAAGCTCGGTTAAATTCCTATCAAGGCAAGGTTCAATTCCCAACCTGACTATAAACTGTTAGATTTGTGCTTCACAGGCGGGGTGTTGCATTAGATTATTAGAGTGTGATTGCTTTATTAGAGTGTGATTGCTATGCGGTCTGTTGCTCATACATTATAAACAGTCATGCTCCCAGGTGTTCACGTCACGTGTGAACGGTCGTCTTCTGCTATGAAGAGCAATCGATTACTCGTGGAGATGTAGGTCGTATAAGTGAATTATAACAGACATGCAGGCTCCTTCTTTTGAGAGATAAAAGAAGAAAATTATCATTACTCAGAACGTGAGCAAGGAGGATGTTGTTAGGCTTGTCAGTGTCGGGAGGGTGAGGAAGAGGGGGTACATGTTATCCTGGAAGTGGTGGTCTACAAACGAGTCCACCTCTTCGGAAAAAATTTTCACATCACCAGGCTGATTGGGATGGGTTCATCAAGAACCTTGTTGAACAATGTGGAATCTATAATGACAGCAAAATCAAATTCTACAAATTTTAAAGTTTGCCCCATGTGTCCATCAATGTGGTAGCACCTTTACAACATCTGCGCCGACAGGTATGCAGACATTTCAGGACACGTGCTTTGACACAAATCATTATACCACCCAGATTTTTATGGGGTACTCAGACATCGTTTCTATTTTCTGAGAACCATAGCATTGCTGTTGCTGCAATGTCTTGGTTTTGCACTGTTCTTACAATTCTGGATAGACCTATGACAGGCACAGTTGACCAAGTTGTTTCAAACTTTTCTTAAATATATGGTCTTCAGCTTCCCTGGTAGTTCATGCCATTGTTGTGAGAACTCGTGATGCACTTCAGGCTGATTTTTCAGGTTCGTAAATCAATTTAATAACACATTCATTTCTCAATGGTCAACTGCCTCTGTCAGCCATCAACTGTATATTCAGCTCAGCCATGTATATTCAGCAAATTTGAAAACACAACAAATCGAAGAGGGAATTGCGAATGCTAACTTTTACATACATATATATACATATATATATGTATATATATATATATATATATATATATATATATATATATATATATATATATATATATATATATATATATATATATATATATATATATATGTATATGTATATATATATATATGTATATGTATATGTATATATATATATATATATATATATATATATATATATATATATATATATATATATGTATATGTATATATATATATATATATATATATATATATATATATATATATATATATATATATATATATATATATATACATATATATATATATATATATATATATATATATATATATATATATATATATATATATATGTATGTATATGTATATATATATATATATATATATATATATATATGTATATATATATATATATATATATATGTATGTATATATATATATATATATATATATATATATATATATATATATATATATATATATATATATATATATATATATATATATGTATGTATATATATATATATATATATATATATATATATATATATATATATATATATATATATATATATATATATATATATATATATATATATATATATATATATATATATATATATATATATATATATATATATATATATATATATATATATATATATATATATATATATATATATATATATATATATATATATATATATATATATATATATATATATATATATATATATATATATATATATATATATATATATATATATATATATATATATATATATATATATATATATATATATATATATATATATATATATATATATATATATATATATATATATATATATATATATATATATATATATATATATATATATATATATATATATATATATATATATATATATATATATATATATATATATATATATATATATATATATATATATATAAAGCCTGGTGTTGGCTTAGTGGTTAGGGTGGCGGCTTGGGATCCAAGGGTCCTGAGTTCAAGCCCCGTTGGCTGCTGAATTAACACCAGGGGGTTGACTCAGCCTGTCATCCTTCCAAGGTCGGCAAAATGAGTGCCAGTGTACTGGTCCCGGTGTATGCCCCGGTTAGAATAGGTGTACCATATCCCTGTGTGTCGTAAGAGGCGACCAGGGTTGGCGTCAGGAAGGGCATCCGGCCATAAAACATTGCCTCAAGAAAAAGCCAAACCCCTGCACATCAGGGAAAAATGGCTGTAAAAACGGTCATATATATAAATATATATATATATATATATATATATATATATATATATATATATATATATATGTATATGTGTACATGTATATATATATATATATATATATATATATATATATATATATATATATATATATATATATATATATATATATATATATATATATATATATATATATATATATATATATATATATATATATATATATATATATATATATATATATATATATATATATATATATATATATATATATATATATATATATATATATATATATATATATATATATATATATATATATATATATATATATATATATATATATATATATATATATATATATATATATATATATATATATATATTTACACAGATATATGAGGTGAATGCACCCGGCGCTGCCCGCGTTCTTTTTGAATGAATTTAATGTTCTATACATATGTCTGACGCAAGTACATTATCAGTTCCCTATTGGGCCATGGCAGTCATAGGCTAAGGGGGTTGGTGAGGGGGAAACACACCCCCTTCCCCCCCCTCCCAGCCGAGGGGCCTTTTATATATATTTGAATATATACATACATACATACATATATATATATATATATATATATATATATATATATATATATATATATATATACATATATGTATAATGTATCGATATTGTACCATTATCTCATATGCATGCCTGCTGTTCTTTTATGTAGACCAAGAAGAAGGCTTATTCAGCTGAAAGCTTGTCACTATAGTGATCGTCCCGAAACTACGTCTGTTTTCCACTCTTATCACAACATTGTTTGTTATTAATATAGCTTAGTTTGGGTGAGAACAAACCAAGCTTGTCATTTGGCAATCTTGAATTCAATTTGATCAGAATCTTCAAAACCTTGTGATCACAACTCAGTGAACTATACCTGACCAGTTAATATGAAGTGTTGTTGGAGTTAATCCATAACTTTTACCAATCAAATCTAATTTATGACTCATTATCTGGTATTCCTCATCATTAACATCAGGCGTTCCTCTTTACACATCCGTAAAGCTAAAAGCTCACAATTCATATTGCAGAATATCGATCTATCAGGATTAATGTTAGCTTCAAACAAAATCGCTATCATGTTGGTAGAAGATCGCCATAGAATTGTGTTTATGCATTAAGAAGGAAACGGATTGAGTGAAATAGCTCTCATCATTCGTTTTCAGGTGTGGTATCTGAACCACAATGAAGTACAGAGAACATATCACATCATCTGTAGTTGACAAACCCAGGTCTGCAAGACCCATAAATCTGTCTAACAAGGATGAGCAATACTTGGTAATATTCTTAAGGAATAGAAAGAAGACAAGCATTGAATTGATTACGAACTGGCAGAAGGTTTGGGTGTCATTGTACATCCATCAACAGCATGAAGGTCACTTTTGAACTCAGGACTTAAAGGATGCGTTTTAATAAGAAAACCGCTGTTCTGAAAGGGGAACAAGACAAAACGCTAAAATATGAACAAGATCAAAGAAAGTGAACTATTGAAAAATGGTCAAATGTGCATTTGACAGACGAGTCAAAGTTATTTGAGTGTACTTGAAGACAGTATGTGAGATGATGAAAAACTGAAACTTATAGAAAGCCTTGCTTGAAGCCAATAATTAAACTTGGAGGAGGTTTAATTCAAGTTTGGGGGTCATCAAGTGGTATTGGAAAATTTGTGAAAATTTATAGTTTATTGACTGCAGCAAGGGACAACCAAATTTTAATCCACCATGCCATTCCCAGTGGTGCAAGACTTGTTGGGCCAAACTTCATCCTACAGCAACATAATGATCCAAAACACTCAGATAAAATAATTCTCATGATTTGCAAATGAAAGCGGAAGCTGGATTATTTGCAAGTGTCTGAAATAATTTTGATAATGTTTTGAAAGAAAAAGGGTTGACATACTTGCAATTAGTTTTGTACCATCTTTGGCTATCAAAGTATATTCTGTATAAATTTGGTTATTTGAATAAGATATTCTTTTTCATAAACGTGTATATGCATTGAACACAAATCGAAAAGGTGATACTAGTTGACACATCAACATTGTTGTCATCCTCTGATAGCCATTGTGATGTGCATGGCAATATACTATTTAATGTGTACAATACAGTGGGTACCATTATTATGTGTATTAGCTATCCTCACTTTAAAGTACCACTTTGGCCTACTTACTGGAAGGTCACAAATTATGGAGTGAATATTTTCACCTGATTGTCGTAATTTTATATTTTTTGCAATGCCACATCAAGATTATGATAAATATATTGAGACATAAGTACAAAAATGGAAAAAGAGGCAGGGAGGAAATTTGGCTTGTGCTATATCTGGCTTCTGTTCACCAAGACATATCCCATTCCTGTTCCACTCTTCAATAGACAGGAATGTGCGGATTCTCAATTTAGCCACTTCTTTTGCCTGTGCTGAATGTTACAGCCATGTGATTGTCGGATTTTTACAGCAAAGAAAAGAGTCTGGAAGCTCTCAGTAGGGGTGAAATATCATTTTCTTTATCTTCGCAACATGTTTACATCGACTTTGATTAAGAATTGACCATAGCTGTGGGGACTGCTCTTCTACCTGTGAGACTTAATCAGTTACTCATTCATCGTGAAGCTTTGAACTGTAAAACGTTTGAGGTGCTTGAATGATAAACAAACACCCGTGAAAATCCTCGCTGGGTTTGTTGTGTGGCTGACTGTGGTCTGTCCACATGCTCTGCTGTATTGTGTTTCATGCTCAGAGTAATGTGTTAGTGGTTGATGTAAATCGGCTTTTATAACAACTCTTCCTTATACTCGCTGGAATTCAGTTTTCTGTGTAAGAAATACAGAATAACTTCAAAAACTTAGCCGAAGGAAAAATAATGCCTGCCAAATTATAGATTTTGCATAATCACATTCAGATAGTAATGCTCATTTTTTAAAGATGGGCCACAAAAAAGGACAACTTTTTCTATTTTGACAGCAGCCATCTTCAGCTACAAAGGACCACCATGATAACAAAAACAGAACGTTATTTATTGACATTTTGGTGAATCTAGCAAATGTCTACCATTGTTAGAAATATTTCTAACAATGGTAGACATTAACAAGATACGCCAAAATGTTAACAAATATAAAGTTTTTTTTTGTTTGTTTGTTTTTAATGTTAAAGACTCCAGTCATGGACCATGAGTCCTCGTCGAGGCCAGGCCTTAAATAAAAGAACTGCATAGATAGAGAAGTGAAGAAAGAGAGCATAGTTTGTTATCATGGTTGCCTTTCGGAGCCAAAGAAGGCCGTTCACATATAACATGTGAACAAGCTGGGAATGGGAATTTGTTTATGGTGCAGGAGCTGCTGCACAGACAACAAACACTCAGGATATAGTAATCATTGTAACCTGGTGTCAAGGTACCTTCAAGAAGAATTGCAACCAGCAATTTGACGCAGGAATTTGTAATTTGTTCAGGATCCTGGTAGTAACTCCTATGCTCTTTATAAAGGACACTGTGGGATCTGTAACATCCATCGACTGATGCATGAAGATGGGACACCCAGCTTAATGTCCATCCAAGTGCTGGCACACATGTATAAACTAATCTCCCTCCCTGTGAAACACCAGAATGACCATTTCTAGTTATGCTGAGATTTAAACTCAGGAAAGACAGCCTGGAGGGGAATGTGCATCCCAATAAGCTATCTTGCCAGCCCTGTTTTGTTGGAATGCTCGTTCAAAATTTTTTTTCCAGCATTTTACACACATTCGTGAGGACTGGTGGCAAAAATAGGAACCTAAAATATGCTTTGTGCTGATGCCACACCACCCTGCTATTTTTGTAGAACGTAAAGACAATTCATCAAAATAAACAGCTTTTGCCATTCCCCAAAGATGGCAATTTCGTTTGTTGACTGTTGCGTGGAGCTCGACATGGCATTAGCTACTCAACATATTTCATTTCGGTTTATCCCATTGCGGTCAGACCACCAGAAGGCACATGATATAATTTCATCATCAAAGTTTGTTTGAAATTATGTTGTGGCGTCAAACAACAAAAATGCAATGTTTGTGTAACGTTCATTATATTTTTGCCTGAAGGGCCATGTCACTCATTTGAGCAAGTAAATTCAGTGTGACAGCGCTGGTCATCAGCCGTCCAATAATGCAGTGATTATTTGTTTTTCTCGAAAAAAGAAAATTCGCAAACATTTCTGTCACATATTTTTTTTTTACAATTTATAGAAATAGATTCTTACCAGAGATAAATAAATAAATAATTATGGGGGGGCTACTTTTATATTAAGGGGGTAACTTTTGAACACCACTCCTTCCCAATTCCAAATCGAGGCGATGCATGACGTCATCGCCGGGCGCTGAACGAAGGAAGTACTCAGTTTTTACTCCATTTTCTTTCTTGTTTGTTTGTTACTTGTAAAATCGAAGATTTTTTTTAAGTATACTTGCTAGTTGATTTTATTATTCTGTCTGTCTGTCTGTTTGTTTATCACCGACGGGTCACAATTTTAAACCGATCTTCACGAAACTTCATCACATGGTAGAGTTTGTCACAAGGAAGAAGCGTATTGTTTTTGAGGTCAAAAGGTCAACAACTTAAGTGAGATTTCTAAAAATCCTCAATTTTCATCCAATTGACTTGACATTTGAAGAGAATCTGCATATCAGGTCACTGAATTCAACCACCAATTATTTTTGAGGTCAACATGGGTCAAAAGGACAACATAGTTTAAATTTCTAAAATCGGCAATTTTCATCTGTTTGACTTGAAATTTGACAAGGAGTTGCAAACACTTACGTGACCGACCACATAACCCCACTTTTCGCTTCGCGAGCGCAGGGTAATTAATATCATGTATCAGAACGCACACACCATCAGTGCACTTACAAATCATCAGTCACAGGAATGATATAGTGCCCCTCAAGCTCTTTACTTGGTCCAAAGTGAGTGAGCCACATCGTGTTGAGAGGACTCGGCCATTGGACACATCCACTATGTTTACAATAAAATTATAAAGAAGATGGTACTCGAGTTGTTTTACAACAGTTAGACATCATAAACGTAGGTTAGCAAAGTTCAATTTCTCACCTGGAATTCAGCAAGATTGCGAGATTCCATTCATTGGGACCATACTCTGTACAGGGCATTGATGCTGCCAAAGCAGTCTCCTTGACTGTTGAGCACAATCCTGGACAGGTCACCAATCAAACACAGGATACTCAAATGGCTCAATCATCCCAGCAAGCTGGTACTCATTTTGCCAACCTCAGAAGGATGACAGGCTGAGTCAACCCCAGCTGGTATTAATTCAATGACCAAACAGGATTTGAACTTCGGATCCTAAGATCCCAAGCCCACAACCCTAACCATTAAGCCAACACCAAGCACATTGCTAGATTCGGGAACATTAGTTGCCTGACTTTTGCTGGAAATAATATAATCTCACAAAGCTATGATTTGGGCCGCTATGATTTTGTTGCTGGTTTTTTTGGAGGTGAGTTTGCCGGGTTTACAGATGAATTGACGGTCGCTTCCATCTATTTTGGACACTGATTCTTGCTGTAATTTCTGATCTTACGTGTAATGATGATTTCAGGCTTGTCCCATTTTGTGGTGCTTTCTGGATGTAAATTCTGCATTCACAATGTTAAATTGTCAGCAACTTGGAACACAAAAACTTTCAACAAGCTCTTTGTTAAATGACCCATAAGGTGGCAACAAGGAAAACGCATTTGGATTTTATGACCTTTTTATGACCTTCTCAAAGTACGTGCAGAAATACAGGCAAGGTGTTGTATTGCAATTGAATAAACCAGTCTTTCAGAGGAGACAATGAGCTGGGTGTCTCGTCGAGTAACACTAATATTTTCAACATGGTGGCCCATTGCATGTCAGTCCTGTGCACAAATCCCTGCATTGCCTGCAATTTGAGACAACAGCAATCCATCTGGCCTATCTCCTGCATAAAACTGATGCAGCAGCTCTTAAAACTGTAAAAGTCGAGGTGAAATGCGTGCACATACACTAAATCGATTTCTCAACCTGGATTTCTGCAACTGGTATGTCCTCCCTCTTGGATATGTTAATGACTAACTTTTCATCCAATCTTTCCTATTCCTCCTCTGTCCCTCTTGGTTCTTGTGACCACATTCGTGGCAAGGACAACATCTCTCTGGCTATTGTAAGAGAGCAACCTCAATGACGCAGAATATGGCTGTTTGCACAGGCCAACTGGCAGGGATTGCAATCTTCCCTCTCACAAAAGGATTGGAATACCATCTCCACATCTCGTGATATTTCTTCTGCTGGGAATGCTTTCAGAAAAGCCTGCTTTCTCTCATGCAGCAGTTTATCCAATCTCCACTGCAGCTATCCTATTCTTACTCTGGAGTCTAGGCCCTGGTACACTGAATCCTGGGTAGAGTTGGTTGCAGTCAAGCACCTTGCTTTCTCAACATGGAAAGCTAACCCAACTGAGAGCATTTTGAGTTCATTCAGTAAGGCTCACAACAAATGTGTCCATCATGAGGCATGCCAGAAAACACCATCTTCCACGTGTCATTGTTGAACTCTCCAACCAGTCTCCTCCTCCAAGTCATGGCGGTGTCTTGTTAAGTCTGTTTTCTGGTGTTTGCTCCTCATTCATCTCAACCCTCACCCAAAATGGCTTTACTGCAGACTCTGCCTAAGATACAGCCGAATGTGTAGGCAGAATGCCTCCAAATTTCATGTACCCAACCCATTCCATTCTGTCCCCATCTAACCCCCTCATACCCACTATCTACTGGATTTTGTGTCCTTCTCACTCAAGAAGGCAGAGAAAGTTCTGTCCAGCCTTGACCCTGATTCAGCAACAGGTCCAGATAGCATGAGTGTCCATCTTCTCAAATTCAGCTCTGCTATTCTTGCTTCTCCTTTGACTGCCCTATTCAGTCTGTCTTTCTCCTGTGGCTACTTCCGATTCACCTGGAAGTCAGCAAGCATCACTCCCATCTTCAAAAACAGATCCTATCAACTACAAACCAGTGAGCTAACTTCCAATTGTAATCAATGTCATGGAATCCATCATTGCTGCTGATGTGCTCTTTCCTGTTCTCAAACAGCCTGATCTCTGACCATTTTTTGGGGATTCTGTCCCGGTCACTCAACTCTGGGCATGCTGCTGCTTCTCCCTCAGCAATGGTTGAAAGCCCTAAATTTTCATGAAGATACTAGTTTTTTGAAGCGATTCTTCACCTTTGAGAGATCGGGCCAAAAACGATATTTAGCACGATATCTCAAAACGTTGTGGACGGATTATGACAAAACTTGGTGGATGAGTTGGTTTGGTGACAAGAACAAGCCAATTAGATTTTGGTTGATGTCTGGATGCAAATCCGGCCTATCATTCAGATACAAAACCTCAACTATTCAGTCTGGCAGAGGTATGCACTCGATCGAGTGCCGAGTGCCGTTCTCGTTAAATAATATATTTCTCCCTGAGCTAACTTTTCAACTTCTAAAATGCTTCCTCGTGGTCATTGGACGATTTTGTTTAACAGTCGCTCACTGCCAGATAGCAAAGCAATTTCCCCTTCACCTCCCTCCATACCTTGTGAAAGGGATGAAAGGATATGCTTTTCCATCCATTACATGTCGTCATGTTGGGCATGTCCTCGAGAGGAAACTCTTTGTACATCATCTCTCAAGGTTTGAACGCTTATCCAAGTGTTTAGAAAATTTTCACTGCGACTCAGTCTATGTTTAATTTATCTTTCAAAGTATGTATAAGATATTGCATCAGGTTGTTTTGCTTTACGGATGCACTTTAACATTGTTAAGCAAGTTAAAGCCAAATTGTTTCTTGGAATTCTTGTGCAATGCGAACGCATTGCAAGTTACAGCAGCAGACACAAAGCATAACCGAAGAAATCGTTTTCAAAGTGAAAAAGAACATTTAGTACTATTTAAAATAAAATAAAAAACAACTGAACAACATCGTCAGTGTGTCAATACCAGTGCGGTGACTGCCAGGTAATGGTGATCCACTGGTGTGTCAATACTAGTACAATGACCGCCAGGTAATGGTGATCCACTGGTGTGTCAATACTAGTACAGTGACCGCCAGGTAATGGTGATCCACTGGTGTGTCAATACTAGTACGGTGACTGCCAGGTAATGGTGATCCACTGGTGTGTCAATACCAGTGCGGTGACTGCCGGGTAATGGTGATCCACTGGTGTGTCAATACTAGTACGGTGACTGCCAGGTAATGGTGATCCACTGGTGTGTCAATACTAGTACAGCGACTGCCAGGTAATGGTGATCCACTGGTGTGTCAATACCAGTGCGGTGACTGCCAGGTAATGGTGATCCACTGGTGTGTCAATACTAGTACGGTGACTGCCAGGTAATGGTGATCCACTGGTGTGTCAATACTAGTACTGTGACTGGCAGGTAATGGTGATCCACTGGTGTGTCAATACTAGTACAGTGACTGCCAGGTAATGGTGATCCACTGGTGTGTCAATACTAGTACAGTGACTGCCAGGTAATGGTGATCCACTGGTGTGTCAATACTAGTACAGTGACTGCCAGGTAATGGTGATCCACTGGTGTGGCATCCCAGAGGCTGTGGGGTTCAATTCCGAATAAAGCCAGCATTATAAGAAGTTTTGGATTCGACATTTCTGGAAAGTCAGGTAGTCTCAGGTGAATTATTATCTCGCTTTCAGATTATCGGTAAAGACCCAGATGGGTCATTAATGTCTTTCATGGATGGTGTAATCTGCCCACTCCACCTTATCTGGTTTGTGTGATTCCAATGTGCACTGTGATTACTTTTTAATGCCCTTAGGCAACTCGAGATTGGAGCAGACATTCCACCTACAAAAGCATCAACCCCCCACAACTAAAGAGAAAAATAAATACCCTTTCTCATGAATCTAAGATGTCTGTCACGCACGATTCAGTTGAGGTCATTTTCAGACACTTAAGGCTCTGGGCAATGTTTCATTTTCATATTCAACATTGGTGATATGTGCTTTGGTTTAACACCTTGTCAATTTCACTGTTTATGTGCTAAGAAGGTGCTGCTTTCTTGTTGATGTGAGAACTGTTTGGATTTACTTTTCCATAATTCATGATGAAAACTCATATTTTTCTCCTGGAATATTGTTTCCATCAACTTTGTTCTGAGTCATTGCCAATATTGTAATGAACCATGAATATGCAGACATTCAAGTTGCAAGTGAGTCAGCTTTTTTTTTATCACAGAATCGATGAACCGTTTGACTGAAATTAAAACGGTCAAAGAAAATATTTACTTGACTCTTTCTGAATTATAAAAGGAAATAAGAAGGGAACGTGTGGAGAGGAAGTAGGCTGTTTGACCTGACGGTGACTGAGTCAGGTCCACATTCGAGTCCTCCCATCTCAAGCAGTCATTGCTAATTATCCAGACAACCCCATGACAACAACACACAAACAAAATTTTATCAACTATTATTTAAAAAAAATACTTCAATTAAAATAAGAAAGTTGGGACTGACAACTGCTATGTTGTTGTAGTTACGTATCCAAGCCAGTGGGACTGGAAGTCGATTGTTCCTGTCTGTCTGGGACTGGAAGTCGATTGTTCGTGTCTGCCTGTCCGTCCATCCATCTGTCTATCACACTATCTCCTCTTATACTAGTGGGCAGAAATTAACCAAACTTGGTAGTTATGATCAACACATGGCATGAAGGTGCAAGAGCAGTATCAGTTTTGGCCCTGCCCCCCCCCCAGGCTGGGGTCAAAAGGTCAAGTACCGAAAAATGCAATTCTGGGCACATTTTAAAAAACATTTTTAAATTAAACTTTGTATGTGCAATCAACATTGAGGTACAAATGAAGTATGTAAAGATTTTTTGGATTTGACCCCTGGTTCATTCCCCAAGGGGTGGGGGCTAGGGGTCATGGGGAAAACAAGCTCAAACTTGAGGGGGAGCACTCGGTAGAGTGCAAAACCTCTGCCGCCAATAGTGCTGGGTCACTTAAGTGAACCTGATGTCCTATTCATTGTAGGTCAAAAGGGATCAGACTCTACTGAACCACGATTGTATATACTAAACTAGATCGACGCGCATGTAGAAATGCCAAAAAAATACAATGGAAATTTTTTTGAAAAAAAGTTGCAAAATTTTCTGTTTGTTTTTTTCTATAACAAATTTTTTTTTTTTTGGTTGGAAATCACTTAAAACATGTAGAAATGCAAAAAAAAAATTCAAATCTTTTTTCAAAATGGCCGCCATAGCGGCCATATTGGACTTTGGACCAAGTCCAAAATATTATGGCATGATCCTTGGACCATACCTAATCCCCCCACCAAGTTTCGTCGAAATCCGTCCAGGAGTTTTTCCGTAATACTGTTCACAAACAAACAAACAGACAGGGGTGAAAACAGTAACCTCCATCCATCTTCGATGGCGGAGGTTAATGAGCTAAGATCCTCGTCCTCTTTCTTAATGATGACGTCATAAAAACGAATATGACGTCATTCTGATTATTCAGGTTTGCCATAAATTATCTGTGCTAATGCGCGGCTTGATTCCCGCAAACAAAATTCAAACAGCTTGCTTAGTTTCGGAGATAATGGAATAAGCGATTTCCATTAGTGGTGATATTATGACTTCAACTTTTTTTCTCGGAAGAATTTCCAAAATCGGAGATGGTTACTACCTGCGCGTGGGCTTTCTGCATATACATGGCAAGTTTCACGAAGATCCGATGAAAACTCTGGGTTGTGAAACAAAAAATGTCAAAAAATAGGAATGACGTCATAAAAATTGATATGACGTCATTGTGGGATGTATCATATGTGCGGTAATTCATCTCTGCTAATGCCCTGTTCGATTCCCTCAAACAGAATTCAAAAAGCTTGCCTAGTTTCGGAGATAATTTTTTAGGCGATTTCCATTAGCGGAGATATTTTGTCATAACTTTTTTTCTAGGAGGAATTTTCAAAATCGGAGATGATTAGTGTCTGCGCAGGGTATTTTTACATATTTACGCCAAGTTTCAGGAAGTTTTGATGAAAACTGTAGGTTGTGAAACAAAAAAGTCCACAAGAAGAAGATGAAGAACAACAACGTGAGTAAGACTTCGAGATCCTCCACGAGGATCTAAAAAAAGGAGAAAAATAATTGAACTCAAAATTTTATTTTGGGTCATTCCTGATGGAACTTTTTAACATATTTCAACGTTGCTTGAGATGGGAAGCGTGGGGAGATTTGCGATGGTGTGCCATCGACTTCACTCTAGTTATTATCTCTACAATAATAACCTAAGCGACAGGCTTTGTCCACACTTCTTCTCCTACCCGTGATGGCGTGTGTGCGTTTCTGTGACTGCAAACACACCCTTGCGTGTTTGTCATTTGCAGTAGGTATGATGACTTTTGTAAACTTTTGTTTCGGGTAAACAAAAAGAGAGAGTTTAGGGAACAAAAGTTTTGTAAAATTATAAAAGTTTTGAAAATTTTGTAAACTTTTGTTCCAGCAAAGAAACATGCATTCCACCCCTTATGGACAGCCATTTTGCTTTTGTGCAGACGAGATTATAAGATATACATTTCGTATAAACTTATATATTGTCTTCACACTCAATGCTGTTTGACCATATGGCTCAGCAGTTAACTCGCATGTGTGCAGGTCAATTAACTCGCACATCTCACTGGCATCAATTTTCTTTTTATATCCAATTTGTTCAACACAACCAGCAAGGGAGCTTGACTTACGAAGCAGGATAAATATATTTAAGTTCAGCTGTCCCACAAATGCTGAGTGTTGGCTTAATGGTGAGGGTGGTGGGCTTGGGATATTAGGATCCTGAGTTCAAATCCCCCTTGGCTGTTGAATTAATACCAGTTGTGGTTGACTCTGCCTGTCATCCTTCTGAGGTCGGCAAAATGAGTGCCAGCTTGCTGGGATCCTGTGTTGGAGTGGTGACCCATCCAGGATTATGCCCACCAAGGAGACTGCTTAGGTAGCACCATTGCTTGGCACAGAGTATGATCCCAATGGATGAATGGATGTCACACATGAGTTCGTTGT
>NC_140964.1:118646105-118651105 GCF_056783735.1 Eptatretus burgeri
AAATTTTCAAACTTATCTTAAACAAATATTTTGTCACTATTTGTGTGAGAACATGTACAAGCTGATTAATTATTATCTGTACTCTAAATGGTGCCGTGTGTGCGTCCGTCTGTCTGTCTGTCCACCCATTGGTTGGACATTTCACCTGACTCCACCCACAATTTCAACCTGAAAATTCATATGGCCACCATGTCCGGGCTTACTCAGCCAAAGACATCTTTGGAGCTGTCATAACCACAATCACCATGCCATCCATATAAGTTTTCCCTTCAGTGTAAAATCACCAAAGCAACAGTGAAAATGATTTTCAGCCGATAGGCATCACGGGCCTTGTGAAGATGGGCCTCAGTGATTGAGACAGTGGTCTGTTGTTTATACAACACCCAAGTAACTATGTGGCATTCTCTCAAGCAGGGATTTTACCGTGGACATTACTGAGGTCCTTGATATTATTTCCGACTATTTTCTCTTAAACAACTCGACCAGGGACCATAAAACCCATGCCATTATAAAGGTCTTTGTTTGAGGACTTCCAAGAATCTTGCAACATTGTGAAAGAAAACATCCATCATTATTTCCTTTTATGGAAGTGTTTTTATTCATCAGGAAGACGATAATTGGGTTCGGGTTTCATGGTCACTTGACAGTAGCAGTTCCACGGATTTCCATATCTCAAGTGGGATTGTGAGTTGGACAGGCGACCATGATGGGCCATGACATGCAGCAGCTGTTGAGATAACAGTTTCTGTGAAGTCATTTATCGCATGATAGAGGAGGGGAAAACATTAAATATTCTGCTGTTTTGATGTGGAAATGCCCATTTTCTTTTATGAGCAGGGAGATGGCGAGGAGGGAGGACAGAGTTGGTGTTGGAGGGGGGGTGAGAACTTGGGTTTGTGGGGGAAAGCAAAGATGGGACAGAGTTGGGAGGGAGGGGTTGAGGCTTGGAGAGGGGATGTGAGTACTTTATGTGGGGGTTGGTTAAGGAGTTATGGTTGTTGTGGGGGGTTGGGTGGGAAGGGAGTTGAAGGCTTGGAGTGGGAGGGGATTGACACCTGAGGGTTTGGAGGAGGAGTGAGGACTTGGGGTTGGGAAGCAGAGCTTGAAGACTTGAGGTTTGGGAGGGGTTGCATGACCTGGGGTTTGTGAAGGTGGGGGAGAGTTGAGGACTTGAAGACACATTTTACATTGCGAAGATGTTCCGTAGGTCCCTGGAAGTTTTTGTCCATGATTTACGTTACAATTTGAATGCAAAAATCTGATTAATGGAGAGGAACATTATTCTTTTGAACATTGTTTTTTGTCTTCATGACAATTTTCAACAAAGACAATTACAATTTCGAAATTTCAGTAGATTTATAAATTTCACAAACCAATAATGATCCCAGTTGCTTCCCTTAATTCTCTATTTGTGTTTGCAAGCAATATTGGCCAAAAAATGATCAGCCATTAAATGTACAATGTAAAAAATAACTACTACATACAGGAACAAGAATGACCGCACTGCGGTAACAACGTGCAGCTATATATATATATATATATATATATATATATATATATATATATATATATATATATATATATATATATATATATATATATATAATCTTCTTCTTTCGGCTGCTCCTGTTAGGGGTCGCCACAGCGGATCATCCATATGATCCGCATAGTGATTTGGCACATGTTTTACACCGGATGCCCTTCCTGACGCAACCCTGGTCACCTCTTACGACACAGGGATATGGTACACCTATTTTAACTGGGGTATACACCAGCCCCGTATACTGGTACTCATTTCGCCGACCTCGGAAGCATGACAGGCTGAGTCCACCCCCTGGTGTATTCATTCAGTGGCCCAACGGGGCTTGAACTCAGGACCTTTTGGATCCCAAGCCACTGCCCTGACCACTGCGCCAACACCAGGCATATACATACATATATATATATATATATATATATATATATATATATATATATATATATATATATATATATATATATATATATATATATATATATATATATATAAAAATATAATTTTTGTCCCTATCTCTCAATGGTGAAGAATCACTTTAAAAAGTCTAGTATCCGGATCCGGAGCCGGATCTTCACCAAAAATGTATATGTATATATATATATATATATATATATATATATATATATATATATATATATATATATATATATATATATGTATATATATGTATATATGTATATATATATGTATATATATATATATATATATGTATATATGTATATATATATATATATATATGTATATATATATATATATATATGTATATATATATGTATATATATATGTATATATATATGTATATATATATATATATATGTATATATATGTATATATATGTATATATATATATATATATATATATATATATATATATATATATATATATATATATATATATATATATATATATATATATATATATATATATATATATATATATATATATAAGCCTGGTGTGTTGGCGCAGTGGTTAGGGCAGCGGCTTGGGATCCAAAAGGTCTGAGTTCAAGCCCCGTTGGGCCAGTGAATTAATACACCAGAGGTTGAC
Source organism: Eptatretus burgeri (assembly GCF_056783735.1). Classification (NCBI taxonomy): domain Eukaryota; kingdom Metazoa; phylum Chordata; class Myxini; order Myxiniformes; family Myxinidae; genus Eptatretus; species Eptatretus burgeri. Next base: position 118,648,691 of record NC_140964.1, read on the forward strand.
TCAGCCTGTCATCCTTCCGAGGTCGGCGAAATGAGTACCAGTATACTGGGCCGGTGTATACCCCGGTTAAAATAGGTGTACCATATCCCTGTGTCGTAAGAGCCACCAGGGTTGCGTCAGAAGGGCATCCGGCGTAAAACATGTACTGAAATCACTATGCGGATCGGATGGCCCGCTGTGGCGCCCCCTAACGGGAGCAGCCGAAAGGAGAAGAGGAAGAAGATATGTCAGGTCGGGTCAGGTATGGGAGCGTGTGCCAGAACAGCGCGTCGCTGCGTCCACTTTCCGCCGGTACTCCAGGGGCTCCGTCTGGCCATCCCCCAGGCAGCAGATGCCAGGCCCATCCCCATCTCCTTGAGATGATGGTCAACCTGTTGCAACCATGAGGCACGTGGTCGACCCACTGGCCTCCTCCACTCATGAGACTCCCTCGCTGAGAGAATCTGGTGAGCAGGATCAGAGTCAGGAAAACGAGCCACATGTCCATACAGCCGCAACTGACGCTCACGGACTATGCAGGTAACAAATCTCATCCGAGTCTCTCTCAGCAACCGCTCGTTGGACACAAAATCCGACCAGCGATAGCCAAGGATTCTCCGAAGAGACCTGGTACCAAAGGAATTAAGTCTCCGTCTCAGATCCTTGGTCAGAGTCCAAGTCTCGCACCCATAGAGCAAGACTGGAAGTACCAAGGACCTGAAGACTCGGACTTTCGTCCTCCCGCACAGGTACCGGCAGCGCCACACCCCATGATCCAGACTCCCCAGGCCCGACCCAGACGTCTATTGACCTCTGACTCGCAGCCAGCAGAGACATGAATATCACTGCCAAGGTAAGTGAATCTCTCCACGACCTCAACATCCTCACCACAAACAGACACAGACAGGACAGCAGCATCCAAGATGTCACCGAAAGCCTGGATCTTCGTTTTGACCCAAGAAACCCGTAATCCCAACGGCTCCGACTCCTCATTCAGCACCTCGAGGGCCCCCAAGAGGATGTCTAAAGTCTCCGCAAAGATGACTGCATCATCTGCAAAGTCAAGGTCCGAGATCTTGACATTCCCAAATGACGCACCGCAACTTGATCTCTCCGACATCCTCCCTAAAATCCAGTCCATACAAGTGCTGAAAAGTGTGGGGGCAAGTACACATCCCTGATGAACTCCAGTAACAACTGGAAATAAGTCAGAGATGGTACCACCACACTTCACAGCACTCTCAGTACCAGAGTAGAGTTCAGACATCAGATCGATCAGTTTTGCTGGCACCCCACGAACACCAAGAATCCTCCAGAGGCCCTCCCGATTCACTGAATCGAACGCTTTACAGAGATCAACATAGGCTGCAAGCAGCCCCTGCCAAACTCTCATCTGCGTTCGGTGAGGACACGAAGTACGGATACGGTCAATCGTTGACCTCTTTGGTGTAAAGCCTGACTGCTCTGGACGCTGGTGCTCAAGCAGATGATGGCGAACCCTATCGAGAATTATCTGAGCAAAGACCTTGCCCGGCACTGAGAGCAGCGTCACCCCTCGGTAGTTGTTGCAGTCTTGGCGATCACCTTTCCCTTTCCAGAGAGGGACAACAAGGCCCCTCTTCCAGTCAGTTGGGATGATGCCTGTGTTCCAGGCAGAGCACAAAACTGCATGCAACGACACGAGTGCAGCATTTCCACCAGCCTTGAGAAGTTCGGCATGGATGCCACAGATCCCTGGAGCTTTGCCCCGTTTCAACTGGTTCACCGCAGCCTGTGTATCCACAAGCGTAGGTGGACCACAGTTGATTCGAGGGTCAGCAACAGGGATTGTAACACCCTTGACGTCCAACTCGACAGTTGGGGGATCAGCCTGGTACAACCGCTCAAAGTAACCGGCCCAGCGGGCCTTCACTTCAGACTCCTCTGTCAAGAGCCTACCACTCTCTGCTCGAACTGCAGTGCTCCGAGGGATGGGCTTGGATGAACGTAATGCGCGAATTCCCCTGTAAGCGGGACGAGAATCACCTGTCCACAGGTGATGCTCTACCCCCTCACAGATTCCTCGCACATAGGCCTCCTTGTCCACCCTCAGTGCACGTACAGTTTACGCCTCCAGCTCCCTGAACAGCTCAGCTCTGCCATTCAGCCTGGCCCTGCGACTCTGGTCAATGGTATCCAGTGTCCCTTGAGAGACAAAATTCTTCTTTGCCCTGCGGTGAGCTCCCAAGGGCATCCACTGGCAACATCAAGGACGGTGGTCTTGAAGGCGCTCCACAACTCTTCAGGACCCCCAAAGCACCCAGACCCCCAAGTGTCCACTCAGCCTGTTTGCAAACTCCTCAGCTACTCTCTCATCCCTGAGCTTTGGCAACATCCAGCCTCGGCTGGGATGGTACCATTCTCCAGGATTTAAGGTGCAGCTTTAGAGTTGCTACA